>NC_069501.1:56339369-56354369 GCF_027579735.1 Bombina bombina | reverse complement strand
ATGCATTCCAATCTGGACTGAGTTATAGACAGGAAGATCTTGCTCCTTTGCAATCTGCTTGATAGCTCAGGTCTGGTTAAATTAATTAATATCAGCTTGCATGGCTTTGCTGCAACACAAGCGGACAGCTCCACCTACTGGCTATTTTAATAAATGCACTGCTTCTCAATGCTTTTCAATAGCAGTCACATGACTGGAAAAAGGTTGTTATTCTGAAACGGTGTAAATTGAACCGCTGTAAAACGAGGGCCACCTGTGTATATATATATATATATATATATATATATATATTATATATATATATCAGATAGAGCAGCAATTTTAAGAAACTTTCTAATTTACTCCTATTATCAATTTTTCTTCATTCTCTTGGTATCTTTATTTATTATTACAGTTTTAATATTATCGGTTATTTGTAGAGCACTAACAGATTCCGCAGTGCTATAAACATAGGCGGTATACAAGGTAGCATTTATAGGGATCAAATGGGTAGAGGGCCCTGCCTAGAGTCGCACTGTTGTAGTCAGCTCTTAGGGTCACAAGCTAAGTGGGTCCATGGCGGTTAGTAATGAAGGAGAGGAACTGGTATAAAGTAAGGTTAGTGTAGGTTGTATGTATCCCTGAATAGTAGAGTCTTTAGGGAGCGCTTGAAGCTGTTGAAACTAGGGGAGAGTCTTGTGGAGCGCGGCAGAGAGTTCCATAAGATGGGAGCCAGTCTGGAGAAGTCTTCTAAACGGGAGTGTGATGAGGTAACCAGAGAGGAGGAGAGTAGGAGGTTGTGAGCAGAGCGAAGGGGACGGGAGGGAGAGTATCTGGAGAAGAGGTCTGAGATATAGAGGGGAGCAGTGCAGTTTAGGGCTTTGCATATCAGAATTTTGTGTTTAATCCTGGAGGCAAGAGGAAGCCAGTGAAGGGATTGGCAGAGACTTGCAGCAGATGAAGAGCAATGTATAAGGAAGCAGGAATGTAAAGCTTAGGAGCCGGCCCATTTTTGGTTTAGAACCTGGGTTGCGCTTACTTATTGGTGGCTAAATGTAGCCAGACAGCTGTTGTAAGGTAATATGCAAACCGTATGTAGAGAATTCCAAAACAGAAGTCAGCAGCACTGCCCAGGCTGTAATAAAAGACCTTTATTTCAACAAGACTGGGTCAAAGGGTCAACACCCTTAAAGGGGTATGAAACTCATTTTTTTTAATTTAATGATTCAGACAGAGCAGCAATTTTAAGCAACTTTCTATTTTACTCCTATTATCAATTGTTCTTAATTCTCTTGGCATGCCTTGTTTAATGAGGAGCAGCAATGCACTACTGGTTGCTGACTTAACACATGGGTGAGCCAATGACAATCAGTATATATATGCAGCCACCAATCAGCAGCTAGAACCAAGGTTCTTTGCTGCTCTTGGGCTTTCCCAGATAAACCTTTAAGCAAAGGATAACAAGAGAAGGAAACAAATTAAATAATAGAAGTCAATTGGAAAGTTGTTTAAAATTGTATGCTCTATCTGAATCATGAAAGAAACAAATTGTGTTTCATGTCCCTTTAATCATGTACATGCGTGATTTAGGGTTTTGACCCGAAACATTGTATTTTTTTGACCCAGTCTTGTGGAAATAAAGGTATTTTATATAAAGCTTTGACAGTGCTGCTGACTTCTGTTTTGGATTATGTCATAAAGATGGACAGGGAGTGTGGTGAGCTGGACCATAAATGGTTCTGCTTTGCAGTAGGTGGAAGGGTTGGGGCAGATTTCAGCTCCAAAAAGGTAAATAGGGTGGAGCTCCAAACCATGACGATCCTACAAAAAGCTGGACAGATTGGAGCTCTGCATTTCAAAACCTAAATTGAAATGACTTAGACATGTGGCCTAAGGAGAACTGTAGGTATAACCAACCTACCCATCAGCATGACAACCACATGACTCTGGAATGATACTGAACGTCTGCAGGAGTGAAGTGTAGGAGAGAAGCGCAGGAGATAAGATATAGGATGTCTGGCCCTTTGCTAATGGAGTGCTCTCAAAAAACGTTCATCAAATTCAACATTTTAGGCAAGCGCAGTACTTAGTTACATAGCGAGCCCATGAATGACGCAGGTATAAGCAGTAATCCAGATAGCTTTTGATTTTGGGACTAAACCTTATTGTACCTTTGTAAAAGTCTAACAATATTATCTCTCTGAAACAAGTTTACAGTTCTGAAAAGACATCTGTAGAAGTTAAATAAGAATGTTCCACCATTTTACAATATTTTTATCCAGGGTAAGAACATCTAAAAAAAAAAAAACTCGTAATGCATTTTAAAGTGCCTTAAATCTATCTATCTATCTATCTATCTATCTATCTATCTTTCTATCTATCTATCGGTCTGTCTGTCTGTCTGTCTGTCTGTCTTTTTCTGGTAAGTTTTGGGTAAGTGCTTTTATAAATACTTTTTAAAGGGACATGAAATTAGAGTTTCTAAATGCTCAATAAAACATAGCTTTGTGTAGTATAAATGAAGGTAAACAGAGTAAATTTACTTTGAGTCTTTCTACTTAAAGGGACAGTTTACTCAAAAAATTTCCCAATGATCCACTTTACCTGCTGGAGTGTATTAAATTGTTTACAAGTAGCTCCTTTACCCTTATATTAGCATTTGAAATTGTTGATTTAGTATGTGGTATCCCCACCTATTCAGAAAGTTTGTGGCCGCGTGTACCAGCTATAGATAAGCTTTGTAAACACAGCCAGCAGAATAAATTACACTCCCAGTCGGATATAGCAGAGATAAGGTAATAAAATGTTGATTTTCCATTGTTCTCTCAAAGTACTGGTGATTGTTTTAAGGACAGATATAAGATAAAGAAGCAGGCATATGTGCACAATGTGATACAGTAATGAGATCTGATTATACCCACAAGCTCAACCCATTTTATTAGGTTGTGGCTTCAAAACACAAAATCAGAGCTTTAATATACACAAATAAACTTTAAAAAGCTAATTTTCATACATTTTTTACTCTGCAGTTGGTAAAAAAAAGCAATTGTAAACACATTAAGGGAAAAACTATTTTACAGTATACTGTCCCTTTAATAACCGCCCTCGTTTAAACACATGCCCCCTTATTAAAAATCAAACTAATATGTTTATTTTTTTTGCACCTGAGTTACTATTTTTCCCACTCCCACACGCATGCGCAGTGATAATTACTACTACGCATGCAATACTGTGTCACAAGCAGCATTGCTTCCACTTTCCGCTTGTCACAGGTCTACTGTGCAGGTGCTTGCAGTTAGCCGACAACATCATCTAAACTTAGCAATCTGCGCATGAGTAAAAAGCAGTTACGTTAGTGGTATGAAAGTGAGCATGCACAGACTAATGTGCTTGATTACAATTGTATACCCGGGTAGACCTTCTTTATTGGCTTAAGCTTATGAGCCTCACAGAGGGTTTGGAAAACTTATAAAATAAGTAAATGAATAATTTAAAATGTTGAAATATTTTCTAATAGTTTGTAATTTAGCAAACATTTGATGCAAAGCAAACTTTTCAGCTATAAAAATATAGAATATAAAATAATTCTAGGATTCATGTCCCTTTAGCTTTTAACTATCTCATATTGGGCCAGATTACAAGTGGAACGCTATTTAACGCACCTGCTCGAGTATGATTTTCACTAGAAGTAATCTTTTTGCGCTCGTTGGGTTGCATTTGTATGAGTTGAAAGTAAACAGTCTTTGCTTGTGCGCTAATAAAATGTAAAAAGGTAAATATGTTTTTACATGTTTTTATCTACTTAAAAGGGACATGAAACCCAATTTTTTTCTTTCATTATTCAGATAGGGCATACATTTTTAAACAACTATCAAATTTTCTTCTATTTTCAGTTTTGCTTTATTCTCTTAGTATCCTTTGTTGAAGAAGCAGCAATGCACTACTAGAAGTTAGCTGAATACCTTTGTAAGCCAATAAAAAAAGCAGTTATGTGCAGCCACCAGTCAGCATCTAGCGCACACCTCATGATTATACCTAGGTATACTTTTTTTCTTTTTTTTTTATTACATTTTTATTGAGGTTTGGTCATGAAATACTGCAGGTATACAGAAAATAAAATTTACAGAAACATTCAACATGTCAAAATACAGACTCAGTTGCAGGTAAAACAATCAAAGTACAATTATCTGTATGACACTTGGAACATACAGTATATATATTAGTGAGATCAGCTGCTTAAACTATCCATATCTTTTTAGCAAACCTCCATTTTTATTACAGTATTCCCTTCAGAACATCAGAGGTTACTCTTGGACCTAATAATCCTCAGTAATATAACATATGGGAATATATATTTTATTGACTAGTAAAGAATATGAGTTGACAGATATCTGTCAGTATGGGAATATTTAGGAGGAGAGACAATTCTAAAAGGTACAACTATACAAACATAACTACTTTAGAAAATTGTCCTCCTTAGGTATAATTATAAAAGTGACCAGACCTTTAAGCACATTAAGAGCCCAGAAGATCAGTAATTGGGACACCAGGGGTAGGCATAGGGGAATAATACTTAAATAGTTCTATGAGTCCCTCTATACTTGTTCTGGCCACTAGTAGATTTTGAACTCTAAAGCAGAGAGTACATAGTATAGTACTCCAACCTCCACTCAGGAAGGTTTATATATCAAACTCTTATCAGTTACCTATGCATGGTTATATCAAGTGATAAGAGAGATTAATACAAGTAGTGTGCACACAATATAAAAATAAGGTACATATGAATGAGGGGAATGAGCTTCAGCATAGCTGCATAGACCTATTAACCAGGCATAGTATAGACATGTAGCAAAGTGGATTGGACATTCCCTGTTTGTTGTTACTCATGACTACTATAAAAAGTGCTTATATTAAATTATACTGTGAAAATAATACAGAAATCTGCCAGGAATAATGTGCTTACACCATAATACATAGAACATATATATATATATATAGATCTAAGATATTAATGTCTACTGTACTATGTGGGTTATATACATCAGAATACAGTATCGAATACAAAGCCTAGTAAAAAGAATTGAACA
The DNA here is from genome assembly GCF_027579735.1 of Bombina bombina. Taxonomy (NCBI): domain Eukaryota; kingdom Metazoa; phylum Chordata; class Amphibia; order Anura; family Bombinatoridae; genus Bombina; species Bombina bombina. The sequence continues at coordinate 56,349,303 of NC_069501.1, read as the reverse complement.
TTGTACTCATTTTTACTTACATTTAACGTCAGTGAATTAGCAGTGACTCTAGGTGACGAGCAGATAATACCTTTATTTAAACTAGTATAAACACTTCACTAGATACCACACTATACGTTTGCCTAAGGATTGTACAGTATGTCAGCCATGTTAAACACAGAATAAAGAGTGCAATCATCTTACAGTCTAGCGCTACAGAGAGTAGGTGTCAGCAATATACAAAGAAGAACACTCTGGAATTAAATGGAGTTGTCCTCATGTAACTCTAGACTATAGTATCACATGTTAAGAAAGTATGTAAATAAACACAAGCAAATACCTTGGCTAATAAATAAAAAGACTAGGTATAGAGGGGCTGTACTGCTTAATATACATACTAAAAGAATAAATGATCCCCATAAATGATATAGCAGAATATGTCTGGAAAACAATATACACATATATTTACTTGATAAAGGTTATATACTTGAAGCAAAATAATCGACTATCTGTTCAAATTAGGTCTAGAGAGCATAAGCTTGAAGTGTTGCATAAACTCTCAAACACATTGTTTTCATGTAGGCCAACCCTTAGGCTTGCAAGTTGCAGATCAACTCAGCAGATAAGAATATAACTGATGTAGCAAAACAAATATCATGGATGTTAAGCACGAAAAGGTATTCCATCCACTCCAGATGCTTGCCTCGATAACGTTTAGCCTACAGTAATCTATACGATTCCAGCTTTCATAATCATCCCTGGATCAGGGGTCTTAGGTAATCGGAGACAGTCACCTGCAATCCCCATACTTATCTGGCATGTACCCTCATAACTCAGCCCAAATTGGCTTCGGAACTCCAAGATCTCCATAGGCCCAATAGCAGAACCGCACCCTCCTGTGTACAAAGAAACAGCAGGCTCATGTCACAGTTGCACATGTAGCCAGTCGGCATGGGTTCTCCGTTATACCACACCTCTTAGGATTCACTAGGAGTGCAAGCCTGTCTCTGCATCCTCCTCTGGGCTGATGGTGTTCCCGGATAGAGCACGGACTCGGTAGTAAGTGGGTAGGAGGAAGCTTAAGTTGATGCTGGACAGACATAGTTATCTCTGGGACTTTCATATTCATATTCTCTGGGGAGTTCCAGTAAGTGATTGCCGGAACTGAACTTTAACCCTCCAAAACCTGGCGACTCACAACGCAGCTGGATGATCTCTGGCTTATTGGATTCTGTGTGTCTTCTATGGTATTGCTTATCTTGCTTTCAAATTCTCCCAACAGGGCCAGTATAGCCTGGCAAATCTCTTCCATGACTGGATTCTTCTGTGCTGCTCAAACTGGGGTAGTAATTAAGTAGAGGTTGTCCCCCTATATCTTCTTTGACAGTATTTTAAAGATTTAGGACAGCTCATGTAGCTGCTGGGCCTGACATGTCAGGAATTAGGGAGGGGAGATGAGGTTTCAGGCCGCTCAAAGGGCCTCTGTTGTGCACCACATCTATTCAGACTGCTTGGCTGAAAATTTTAAGCATAAAAAACTAGATCATGTTCCTTAAGCATTATGCTTCAAAACAAATAACAAGTAGCGCTTGGAGTACTGGTCAGCGGAGCAATATACAATAGATCTATCAGCTCCAAAGCTCAGCCGAAGTTAAAGACCAGCCATCTTGGTCAGTGTTCGGACACGCCCCCTACCTTGGTATACTTTTGAACAAATGATACCAAGAAAACTAAGCACATTAGGAAACAGAATTAAATTGGAAAGCTGTTTAAAAGTGTATGCTCTATCGAAATCCTGAAGGAACAATTTTGGGTTTCATTGTTCTCTTAACTGCAAAGGGCTCCAATGCACTTATATATATGTCTATACATGTGTGCATATGTATTTATGTGTTTATATGTGCATATATGTCTGTAAACAAATATATACACATATAAATACATAAATACATAAGTAAACACACATATATATATATATATATATATATATTTATATATATATATATATATATATATATATATGTATGTATATATATATATATATATATATATATATATATATATACACATTTATACACATATACACACACATACATATACATCTTTATACATCTGGCCCTTTGCCTGCCCTTTTTTCCCAGTGAGTGTAACTGTACTTTGTAATGTTGTTTTGATGAATTTTGTGACACTTTTTTGTTTCGGTAAACAGTTAACCAGAGCTCTGTGTAAGCAGTAATTATTCAACCTTCAATACAAGTTAAAAACCCGATGCCCGCAAACACCCGCGATAAACCCTTTATCCGTAACTGTTAATACGACACTAGTAATCTGTCCCATTATGTGATATTTCACACAGATAAATAACGTTACATGTGATTTTACACTCAACACCAGTAGTATGAGAGTCAGTTTGCATGGATGTGGTCGCCAAAAGAACAAGAAAAGTTTAATTATCTCATAAACATTTTTTAATTGAATATGAATTTAAAAAATTCTTTTAGTCCAAGTTGAGGTTCATGAAAAGTCTATTTGTAATTTGACTTTTATATCTCTTTAAGCACAATCCTTAGCCATATTATTAAAGGGCAATACAGTTTTGTTTTTTTATATGTCTCAATAATGAATCACTGTATTGAAAAAGACTTACAAATTAAATTCTTTAAAAGTGTTTAAAACTGCAGAAAATAGTCATTGTTCTACAGTCCAATGACAAACTTATTAAAAGCCCTTCAGCTGTTGTTTATTGTGTCTTGGTTCTACAATCCATGAAATCATCTTAAGGAGGCATGGAACCTATAGTTTTTCTTTCATGAGTTAGAAATAGCGTGCAGTATTAAACAACTTTCCATTTTACTTCTATGATCTAATTTGCTTCTTTCTCTTCATATCCTTTGTTGAAAAATGGATCAATGGTAAATATAGCTACTAGAGTATTAAACATGTACTCACCCTATATTATAAAACGCCAGGTATGTTTGACTGATGCAGTCATGAGCAGTAGAGACTGCAGCAAGAGACAAACTTACCTCGCTGTAAGGAAGGTTCAGCAGTGACTGCTGTGAGGATCAGACAGCAGAGAGGGTGGACGGGAACGGGCAGGAGGGGGTCTGGGCTGGGCGAGAGGGGGCGGGAATGACGGGAGAATGGCCGGGTGGGACCACTGCACTGCATAAAATGGCCCGTGTACACAGGCTTTAGGACTAGTAAAAATATATTAAATTTTTCTAATTAGAATCTTACCAGTTTACTTTCAATATGGGCTATTATATATATATATATATATGTGGGAATCAGTATTCAAATGTACTATATAAATGTTACATTGAAAAATTTGAATGTTTAAGTTCTTTCTATTTCATTTGTTAACATTTGTTCTATGGAAACATTTGACTAGTAGAATTAATATCAAGGGGAACATTTGAATGGCAGAATACAGAAGTTTGGACATTAATAGTTCCCACCACCTGTTCCAGGTCTTTTGTAAATGCACATTACATTTGCAATGTAAAATTTGTTCATTTTTTTTGTAAAAGCAACTCTCTCTCATTCCCTAGATTGAATAAAACTACAATTTTAACCTATTCCCTCTGCAAAACTTTCAGTCTGATTAATGATATTGCCAGCTCAGGGCTAAAAAGCGAAGGTACTTCACATGAATAACCTTTTCTTTCCAGGAGGGAAGCTGATTCCTCTACTTTCTAAAACTTGACTGAGCGTGAAATTCCATCCTTAAAGTTTAAAGCCTTGAGTTTGTGCAGAAACAAAAATAATAAAAAAAAAACAGTGTAAAAAAATAGAAGGAAAAAAATGCAGGAACTGAAGCAGAGGGAATATGACAAATAAATAACTAGCAGGCAGAGGTTGATATCCTTTTTAGGTGTTCAAGGTATTGAAAAGGACATGATGCATAGGAAAATACAGACAGATGTATTTTGTTTATGTTGAATAATATTTTCTACTGGGGATTTGACATAGAAATAGAAAATACAATAATAGTTAATGCAGCCTGTAGAACAACTGGAAAAGAAGTAAAATCACAGTCTCTCTGCATAGACATGTTACACTTCTGCAGTATAGATGTATACACCTGCACCTACACATTCTGTCTAACCTATGGAAATCTGGAGGTTACATAGCTATGATTTTTTTAAAATATTTTTTAGAGATGATTCTTTCTGCCTGGCTGTTAACTTTGTTTATGTGTGTGTTTGTGTATGGCAATGTGTGAGAATATGTACATGTGTGTATTTGTGTAATTTGTGTGCATATATATGTGATTATGCCATTATATGTGTGTGTATAAGTGTGTGTGTATATATGCATGTGTGTGTTTGGCAATGTGTGAGAATATGTACATGTGTGTATGTGTGTGTGTATGTGCATGTGTGTATATGTATGTGTGTAAGTGTGTGCATACATATGTGATAATGCCTTTATATATGTGTTTATAAGTGTGTGTGTATGTATGCATGTGTGTGTTTGTGTATGGCAATGTGTGAGAATATGTACATGTGTGTATTTGTGTAATTTGTGTGCATATATATGTGATTATGCCATTATATGTGTGTGTATAAGTGTGTGTGTATATATGCATGTGTGTGTTTGTGTATGGCAATGTGTGAGAATATGTACATGTGTGTATTTGTGTAATTTGTGTGCATATATATGTGATTATGCCATTATATGTGTGTGTATAAGTGTGTGTGTATATATGCATGTGTGTGTTTGTGTATGGCAATGTGTGAGAATATGTACATGTGTGTATTTGTGTAATTTGTGTGCATATATATGTGATTATGCCATTATATGTGTGTGTATAAGTGTGTGTGTATGTATGCATGTGTGTGTTTGGCAATGTGTGAGAATATGTACATGTGTGTATTTGTGTAATTTGTGTGCATATATATGTGATTATGCCATTATATGTGTGTGTATAAGTGTGTGTGTATATATGCATGTGTGTGTTTGGCAATGTGTGAGAATATGTACATGTGTGTATGTGTGTGTGTGTATGTGCATGTGTGTATATGTATGTGTGTAAGTGTGTGCATACATATGTGATAATGCCTTTATATATGTGTTTATAAGTGTGTGTGTATGTATATATGTGTGTGTATGGGGATATGTGAGAATATGTACATGTGTGTATGTATGTGTGTATGTATGTGTGTATGTATGTGTGTATGTGTGTAAGTGTGTGCATGCATATGTGATAATGCCTTTATATATGTGTTTATAAGTGTGTGTGTATGTATATATGTGTGTGTATGGGAATATGTGAGAATATGTGCATGTGTGTATGTGTGTGTGTATGTGCATGTGTGTATATGTATATGTATGTGTGTATGTGTGTAAGTGTGTGCATACATATGTGATAATGCCTTTATATATGTGTTTATAAGTGTGTGTGTATGTATATATGTGTGTGTATGGGAATATGTGAGAATATGTACATGTGTGTATTTGTGTAATTTGTGTGCATATATATGTGATAATGCCTTTATATATGTGTTTATAAGTGTGCGTGTGCGTGTATGTATATATGTGTGTGTATGGGAATATGTGAGAATATGTACATGTGTGTATGTATGTGTGTGGTTGTGTGTGTGTAAGTATGTGCATACATATGTGAGTGTGTGTTTATATATGTATATAAGTGTGTGTATGTATGCATGTGTGTGTGTGACAATGTGTGAGAATATGTACATGTGTATATGTGTGTGTAAACATATATGAGTATGTGTTTATATATGTGTGTGTAAGTGTACATGTTTATGTGTGTAAGTGTGTATGGCAATGTGTGAGAATATGTGCATGTGTGTGTTTATGTATGTGTGTAAGTGTGTGCATACATATATGAGTATGCATTTATAAATGTGTGTATAAGTGTGTGTGTGTACGTATTTATGTGTGTGTGTATGGGAATTTGTTAGAATATGTACATGTGTATATGTGTATAAGTGTGTGCATACATATGTGAGTATGCATTTATATATGTGTGTGTATAAGTGTGTGTGTATGGCAATGTGTGAGAATATGTGTGTTAGTGTATGCATACATACGTGAGTATACCTTTATATATGTGTGTACGGAATGCGTGAGAATATGTACATGTGTATATGTGTGTTTATTTGTGTAATGTGTATGCCTTTATATATGTGTGTGTGTGTGTGTGTGTATATGTATGCATCTGTGTGTGTGTGTGTGTGTGTTTGGAAATGTGTGAGCATGCATGTATGTGTTTATGCATGTGTATGTTCGTATCTGTGTGAGTGAGTGTGTGTATGTGAGTGAATATTTATGTATCTGTGTTTAAATGTGTATGTACACATGAGTGTTTGTGTGTGTATGGGAATATGTGAGGATGTGTATGTGTGTGGATATGTGTTTGCGTATGCGGGTGAGTATATATGTGAGTGTGTTTATGTATGTGTGTGTAAGTGTATGTATGTGTGCTTTTGAGTGTGTGTGTGTGATTGTTTGTGTGTGTGTTGTATAGGAGTGAGTGTGTGTGGTTGTGTGCGCAGGTGTATAAGTGGGTATGTGTGCATAAATCATTCATTCATTGTGTGTTTGTTTGTGTTTTTGTGTGCCACTATGTGTATTTGTATGTGTTTATTAATTTATCTTTGTATGTGTGTTTCTTTGTAAGTATGTATATATCTTTGAGTGTGTGTCATTATGTGTATATCAAGTATATGTGGTTGTGCACATAGGTGGTTATGTAGTTGCATGACTGAGTGTGTGTGCATGCTCATCTAACTTTGTTCAGCTATATTTATGTGTGAACATGTGTATGTATGCAAGTGAGTCATTATGCATGTGAGTGATTGTTTATTTGGTCTGTATGTAGGTGAGTATGTTTGTGCTGTTAATGTTCATATGGTTTGTATATGTGTACTTGTGCGTGTCTAATTATATTTTGTGTGCAAGTATTACTGTGTCTTTGTGTATATATTCTTCTGCTTATGTGACTACACATACATGTGGGTAAACAGTTCTTAAAATATTTTGACCTCTAATTATATGTGTATTTTAGCATCAGCTGATACATACGAGTCAGGATTTGACAACTGTTTCTGGCCTTTACAGTTTCAGACCTTTCTTATAAATACTGTACAACTATATTTCTACCATGTGCCAATTAATAGCAATGACAAAGACACTCTCTTTATAATTCCTATTCAATTGAGACTGGGAAAGTAGATTAATTTCAAATGTGATTTTTGTCATTTAATAACAAATGCTTCTCAATTTAATTACCCACAGTGTATAAGTTTGAAGGTTATTTTTTTAAATGCAACCAATTCTTATACCCTTTCTTGCATATCGTCAGTTTTCAATTAAAAACTGATCCAATTTCTCAAACTAAATTAACCTAAAGTTTGGGAGCAGTAAATGTTCTCAATTAACAAGTGTATTCAAGTTCTTAATTTGAATTTTTTATTGATTGATTATTTAATAGAAAAGCTCATATCTTGTTGATATAGATAAAAACAAAACAGAATAAAGAAAAAAAAAAATCCGGAACGAGACTTGCACATTGACACAGATGCTTGCACATTCTAAGCCACTTAAAATCCAATAAATATACACTACAAAAGTTATTGTCATAGCATTAATGTCATCTATATCCAAGTAACATGAAATTAAAACTTATGTCATTAAAGGGGTCAAACACCAATATTTCACCAAAATAATAAGGATTAGATTACATGTGGAGCAAAAAATATTAGTGCTGTTGTGCAGTAAAATATCTCAAGTAAAATACATAGCACTTCTAAAGTTATTTTCTAGCATTTGAGCGATAGTCTAGGGAGCACTAACATATGCATGTTGAAGAGTGTGAGTGCACTTAAAGGGACATTATACACTAGATTTTTCTTTGCATAAATGTTTTGTAGATTATCCATTTATACATTTATATACTTTCAGTGGTTGTTCCAGCTATCCTTTTCAACAGAGCTGGATTTTTAGATCAGTATCTGTACATATTATTCTTTATAGTAGTGTCTATTACATGCAGTTATATTAAAATTGGTGTATACTGACACTTTAATATCTCACATACTTGTAATGAGGTGTGCAGTAAAATTCATGTTGGTTATCTTATCAATAGAGCTCTAAGCCAATGGTATGCTCAGCTGAGGTTGCGCTAAGCCAATGGTATGCTCAGCTGAGGTTGCGCTAAGCCAATGGTATGCTCAGCTAAGGTTGCACTAAGCCAATAGTATGCTCAGCTGAGGTTGCGCTAAGCCAATGGTATGCTCAGCTGAGGTTGCACTAAGCCAATGATATGCTCAGCTGAGGTTGCACTAAGCCAATAGTATGCTCAGCTGAGGTTGCGCTAAGCCAATGGTATGCTCAGCTGAGGTTGCGCTAAGCCAATGGTATGCTCAGCTGAGGTTGCACTAATCCAATAGTATGCTCAGCTGAGGTTGCACTAAGCCAATAGTATGCTCAGCTGAGGTTGCGCTAAGCCAATGGTATGCTCAGCTGAGGTTGCACTAAGCCAATAATATGCTCAGCTGAGGTTGCACTAAGCCAATAGTATGCTCAGCTGAGGTTGCACTACGCCAATGGTCTGATCCATTATTTTAATAAAAATGGGTTAGTTCAGATCTGAAGAAGCGCTGCATTTTACAGACATATTTTGAATTGCAACACTGAACTCACGGAATGATCCCAATAATAGTACTTCCTGTGCTATTCATTAAGGGAGTGCCAAGATGCTCTGGTTACCAGACAGTGTGTTATTGTAAGCACGGGACCGACTGCAAGATAATGCCCCTGCTTTATCACATGAGCTTCACTCTAGTCCTAAATGGCTTTCATATGAAAAAACACCAATGTACAGTGTACTTTGGATAGGGATACAAGTAGGATATATTTATGATAGGTCCAAAATATGCTTTGTACCTGTCATACAAATTATATATGTGTAAGTGGGAACTGTCCCATTCCCTTGGAGAAAAATATATATTTGGCTACCACATTATTTTTTATTGACTTTATATTAATGGACTGATTATTATATAAGTTGATGACAGTTTGATGGCTGATTCTTTTTTGGAATATGTTAATTAAGTTGAACTATAGGGATATCTATGATATATATATATATATATATATATATATATATATATATATATATATATATATATATATACTCATACACAAACACACAAATATGTATATATATATATATATATATATATATATATATATATATAGTAGGTAAATGATTCAAAGCACTCTCTGGACTTCTGATAACAAAGGCAACATTTATTGTGATAGTGACGTTTCGGGACCAAACCTGTCCCTTCTTCTGACAGGTTTAGTCCCGAAACGTCACTATCACAATAAATTTTGCCTTTGTTATCAGAAGTCCAGAGAGTGCTTTGAATCATTTACTTACTACATACTCCTGAGAGCACCCTGGCAGTTGTGGAGAGTTGGTGAGAGTGCAGATACTGAACTTTGCTACATTATATATATATATATATATATATATATATACACTCATATGTATATATATATATATACACACAAACACACAAATATGTATATACAGTGTATATATATATATATATATATATATATATACACATACACAAACACACAAATATGTATATATATATACAGGGAGTGCAGAATTATTAGGCAAATTAGTATTTTGACCACATCATCCTCTTTATGCATGTTGTCTTACTCCAAGCTGTATAGGCTCAAAAGCCTACTACCAATTAAGCATATTAGGTGATGTGCATCTCTGTAATGAGAAGGGGTGTGGTCTAATGACATCAACACCCTATATCAGGTGTGCATAATTATTAGGCAACTTCCTTTCCTTTGGCAAAATGGGTCAAAAGAAGGACTTGACAGGCTCAGAAAAGTCAAAAATAGTGAGATATCTTGCAGAGGGATGCAGCACTCTTAAAATTGCAAAGCTTCT
>NC_069501.1:56194369-56334369 GCF_027579735.1 Bombina bombina | reverse complement strand
ACACACAAACACACAAATATGTATATATATATATATATACACACACAAACACACAAATATGTATATATATATATATACACACAAATACACATATATGTATCTATATATACACACACAAACACACAAATATGTATATATATACACACATACACAAACACACAAATATGTATATATATATATATATATACACACATACACAAACACACACATATGTATATATATACACACATACACAAACACAGAAATATGTATATATATACACACAAACACAGAAATATGTATATATATATATATATATATATATATATATACACAAACACACAAATATGTATCTATATATACACACACAAACACACAAATATGTATATATATACACACATACACAAACACACAAATATGTATATATATATACACACACACACAAACACAGAAATATGTATATATATATACACACAAACACACAAATATGTAGATATATATATATACACAAACACACAAATATGTATCTATATATACACACACAAATATGTATATATATACACACATACACAAACACACAAATATGTATATATATATATATATATATATACACACACAAACACACAAATATGGATATATATATACACACAAACACACAAATATGTATATATATACACACACACACACACAAACACACAAATATGTATATACAGTATATATATATATATATATATATATATATATATATATATATATATATATACATACGCAAACACAGAAATATGTATATATATATATATATATATATATATATACACACACAAACACACAAATATGTATATATATACACACACACACAAACACACAAATATATATATATAATGTTGTTTTACAAGCTGTATATTCTCCAGAAATAGTTATTTAGCTTTCTCAGCCAGCTGATTAGACAATTACAAAAAAAGCGCCTTCAATGTTTCATTAGCAGAAGTGATAAAACGACATCCAGACTGGAGCCAGCTCTTCAAAATAATTCATTTTGATGAAGCTGTAAAGAATGAGGACTAAAACAAGACAGCTATCTATTATATCCATAGCATGAGAGCTTTCTGTTGGAACAGCTAATTAATGTCTGCCATTGGGAGCCAAGCATTACTTTAAAGGTAAAAGTCTGATGAAAAAGAAAAAAAAATCCCTTCCTTTCTTTAATGTCAGCTTTTATCTCTAAGAAACTACAGTGTAACTAAGTCCAAAGTTAACTTTCCCTCTCTACATTTGATAAAAGATTGAATGAATTCTATTTGTGCAGTCAAATGAAGTCGCTGTACTGAATTCCATCTGCATAGTACAATGTAACAGCTTCTCAGCTTGAACTGTTCCTATCATTTTCCCTTTGAAATAATTATTATTCTATACATGTATCAGATGTGTGTAACAAATATAAATAATCTGCCAAATATATATATATATATATTTTTTTTTTTAAAGGGACATGAAATCCAATTTTTTTCTTTTGTGATTTAAAAATGTCTCACCTTTTTCTTGCTGATCTAATTTGCTTTGTTCTCATAGTATTTTTGTTGAAGAGCTAACTAGGCAGGCAGTGTGCGCATTCTTGCAAAACTATTTCCATATAGTGCTATAGACACATGCACACCCCTTAGCTTACCTCCCTGCAATTCATAAATAGATACTAAGACAACAAAAAGCATTGTAAAAGTTGTTTGAAATTTCATAATTCTTCTGAATCATGAAAGAAAAATTTTGGGTTTCATGTCCCTTTTAAAGTCTTTCAGTCTGAAGCCCACACTGGAGAAAAATATCTTCTGCCTGAATACAGTGGTATTGGGTGTGCAACATTCCTTATTGGATAGTTAATAGACTGTGTGTATGAATACACTCTATATATAAAAATAATACATTAACCTTAATGGCCAGCAATGTACCCTGTACAATAAGTGATGGTGTTAGATTTTGTTACATTTTCCTGAATACTTTAATTTAAAGTGATGGTAAATTCTGATAAACTGTTCCACATATTTCTAAAGGTCTTATCCTAACTAGCATATCGATATGCTGTTTTATTAATCAATTCATCAGCACACTGAATTATTTCACTTTTATTACCTCTCTGTTAGATTTTTAGATTTTTTTGATTTTTTTAGATTTTTCTAAGATTTTTAAAGATCCTTCTTTGAGTGGCATCTGTTCTAGCCAATCACAGCCTCACCATGCGCCCCATGAAAAAGTTTATCTGCACACTCCTGTGCTCGTAACGCTGACATGTTATTGAAATGCGCATGCGCTACAAACTTACGCTATTTGCGCAATATAATAAGGGAAATGATTGACTGTTTGCTTTAAACTGATGCACTGTTTACTGTTAAAGTGAATGTAAATTTTGATGCTAAAGTGCCCGGTTTTTAAAACTTTGATTAAAAACAGGGGCACTTTAATTCATCAATATTTTAATTTCACTCCTGTTGTGAAAATAAACTTACTTTTTAATCTTCACAGCAGCTCCAGCTTCCTCCACCTGTTTCAAAGCCTCTTCCTGGGTCTAAAATGAGGTATCTGGCTTCCTCCAATCACAGCAGTGAATCAGACACTGAATCCCCCGGGGGGGAATCTGTGATTGGAGGATGACCTATCAATCATTTCTGACATCAGAAATGGCTTGTGAGACCGGAGGAAGCAGCAGCTGCTGTGAAGTTTAAAAGGTAAGTTTTTTGTCACAACAGGAGTGAAATGTAAATTTTGATGAATTAAAGTGCCCCTGTTTTTAATCAAAGTTTTAAACACCGGGCACTTAAACATCAAAATTTACATTCACTTTAACAAAGCAGCTAATTCACTTATTATATTGCGCAAGTAGTGTAAGTTGTAGCGCATGCACGTTTCAATAATACTCCAGCACAGGAGCATGCAGATAAACTTTTTCATGGGGTGCATAGTGAGGCTGTGATTGGCTAGAAAAGATGCCACTCAAAGAAGGATCTTCAAAAATCTTAGAGAGAGGCTGGATTCCATACGGTAACGGAGCGGTAATAAAAGTGAAATAATTTAGTGTGCTGATGAACTGATTAATAAAAAAGCATATGGATGGATGGATGGATGGATAGGTGGATGGATAGATGGATGGATAGATGGATGGATAGATGGAGATGGATGGATAGATGGATAGATGGATAGATGGATGGATAGATGGATGGATAGATAGATAGATAGATAGATAGATAGATAGACTTGCAACCAGCACTGTCAAAAGGCTCCCCTGCATTAGGTTTGTTCACATTCTGCACACACCTTTTTATAGACTGGCTGCTATAGGCCAACATCAGCATTTGGGCCATGGTACCCCTACACCTTATGCACTAATGTTTTTTCTGCCATTGAACGTGTATATTTCTGGGTAATACAAGACAATACTACATGTTTGGCTAAATGGGACCTTTTTGGCAATCCTTTTGACTTCAGTTTATCATTCATATGTTAGTAGCCACACCAGTGTCAACACAAATGGGAATAGTTTTTTTTTTGTGAAGCAAGGCCTGATGAGTACATTCTCTCTCTATCATTTCAACATAAACCAAAATAGATAAATTGACCCCATGTTAGTGCATTACAGGTGCTGATAAAGAGAGACGTTGTTACAAAATATCAAAGGACATTGCAAATTAGTGTTAGAGATTATAAGAAAGCTAAAACAATAACAGAAGTCAATTATCCTCTTATAAGCCAGGCTAGTAACTATGAGGGGCACTAAACGTTAAAATTACTGGATATTTATGTTGTCTTATCATAGGATAACATATTAACCTAGTGTAAATATTTTTAACCGCTTAAAGGGACATTAAACCCAATTTTTTCTTTAATGATTCATATAGACCATGCACTTTATAATTTACTCCTATTATCATTTTTTCTTCATTCTCTTGCTATCTTTATTTAAAAAGCAGGAATGTAAAGCTTAAGAGCCGGCCCATTTTTGGTTGAGAACCTGGGTTATGCTTGCTTATTGGTTTGCAAAATGTAACCACCAATAAACAAGTGCTATCCAGGGTTTTGAACCTAAAATGGTCTTCCCCATATCTTTAAATTTCTGCTTTTTAAATAAAGATACCAAGAGAACGAAGAAAAAATGATAGTAGGAGTAAATTAGAAAGTTGCTTAAAAGTGTATGCTTTCTATAAATCATTAAATAAAAAATTTGGGTTTAGAATCCCTTTAACTATAGACACCATACTAGTTAAGGTGTCTGTCATTAAGCCCCCTACTCTGTATGGCAACTGTGTCCTGGGTTGTTACAAAGTGGGTAACGCCTCAAGAATGAGACAGTCCTGTGATGCCCAAAAACTGCCCCATGGCCATGTGCTCTCTGTGACAGCCAGTCACTGTGATCACGTCAAATGTCTTGACCCCTGCAAATGCTAGTATTAAAACAATATTTGTAACATTTGGCCTATATTTGATATAAATTACTTTGAAACCTAGACACATTGAGTATTCATAAAAGCAGGACAAAGTAATTAATCTATTTGGAAGTATTTTTTCTTTGACTTGTTTTTTATGTTCAACTGCAAAAAAAATTCTCCCCATTAGTCATATTTACTGTTATTTTATACACCCTTATAGGGTATCACAATAAAATCCTGTTTGACAAAAAAAAACTGTGTATAATATGTATGGTTGCACTTAACAAGAAATAATTCTGGTTAAACCAATAGATAACAAAAATGGCAAGATGGCCTCTGTCATTTAACCACAGAAACTAGGAAAACCCAAATTTTTTCTTTTAAAATTCAGAAAGACAATAGGCCTCTATTTATGAAGCTGTCAACCGCAAATATGCAGGAATTCTCCAGCGTATTTGTAGCGAGCCTGATTCGCCTTAGTTATCAAACTGCTTATTATATTATGATACATTATTTTTAGTTGTTGCCTAGCCCTATACAAGCTTCCAGTAAAGTCTTTCAACTTGATACTGAAATTTATTTTATTATTCACAACTGACTGGCAAAGCTTTTTTTTCTTAGTACAGACAACTCCTCCTACATTTATATAAAATAAAAAAAAATGTAATTCCCTTTTTTTAACAAAGATTAAATATATATATTTACCTGGAAAACGTGAAACATACTTGTAGTGCATATTTAATTTCATTGGATCATTTTTTCAAGATACTTTGCAAAAAGAATGCATGTGGCTCCCCCAGCATATGCAAGTAAGCCACGTTTGGGTATATATATATATATTTACACATGCTCAGAGTCCCATTGAGAGCATTTTACATAATGATGTAGTACATACTATTTCAAGCCCTCAGAAAATATACATCGGTTTGAAGAAGTGACTTTTTCAGGTTTGAAATCTGTCAAGAACTCTTTTCCCCCATAGGAAGCAAATACTTTAAATATGATATTTTACATGTGGAGTATTCTGGATTGGCACAAAATACTGTGCATGTGCACATTTATATCTTGGGATTAAAATAGGGGTCTGGTTGTTTATCATTTAGACTTAAAAGAAGGAAAAACAGTGTGTGATTAAGTAGTGAAATCCAGTTTTTTTCAGATGGGTGAGAAGCTTTATGGGAAGATAAAAGTTAAACAGATTGCAGACAGTAAGTAGCTTACTGGTGCTGCGGTCCTTACTGTCCATGTGAGATCAGTCAGATTCCAAGTTTGTTTGTTAGAGATTTTTGTTTATAAATTTCAGAACCCCATAATGAATTTTAAAAGGACAAACATTATGATGTCATTTATAATTAAAAAAATTGGGATTCAAAAACGCATACTCCCAGGTTAAAACAATAATATAATATGCCATAAAATATTCAATTCATACACAGTACACCACAATATTTATATGTCCTTTGTTGAAGAGCATACCTAAGTGGGATGTGCACGTGCGTTTCTTGAGCACCATATTGCAGCAGCAATGTTGGCAGTATTGATAACTTGTCCTTTGTGTAAAATTTGTATGGTAAATTATTTATATTTTTACAATACAGTAGTGAGTAGAGAAGAGATTGTGTATCATTCTAATTGCTTAGTAACTGGCACTGTGCCACAGAATTGTGCGAGTGTATATGTGAGCAGAGTGTGTGTGGGTGTCAGTGAGCAGAGTCTGTGTGCTTTATTCTCCAGGTAATCGATTAGCTGGTGCTTTAGTGCAGTGTTTCTCAACAATGGTCCTCAAGTACCCCCAACAGGCCAGGTTTTCATTATAGCTGAATCAGTGCACAAGTGAAGTAATCAGCTGATCAGTAACTCAGTGGTTACTAACTTGCTCTCACCCATCAGCTGATTATTTCACATGTGTACTGGTTCAGCTTTCATTTAAACCTGCCCTGTTGAGGGTACTTGCGGCCCTCTGTATATGTGTTTCTCTGGCGTATCATATCTAGTGCCTCACCAGCCTCTGACCTCACTGCACATCACTGCCTAACACCCTAACATGTACCCCGAGTCTAAACACCCTTAATCTGCCCCCCAAACTGCCGCCTTCTACATTATACATATTAACCCCTACCGCAACTAAATAAACATATTAACCCCTAAACTGCCGATCCTGGAGCCCACCGCCACCTACATTATACTTATTAACCCCTAATTTGCCGCCCCCTACAACGCTGCCATCCAACATTATATTTAATAACCCCTAATCTCCCCCCCTACACTGCCGCCACCTACCTACATTTATTAACCCCTAATCTCCCCCCTACACCGCCACCACCTTCCTACATTTATTAACCCCTAATCTCCCCCCCTACACCGCCGCCACCTACCTACATTTATTAACCCCTAATCTGCCCCCCCTACACCGCTGCCACTATATTAAATTTATTAACCACTAAACCTAAGTCTAACCCTAACTTAAATATAATTTAAATAAATGTAAATAAATATTACTATAATTAAATAAATTATTCCTATTTAAAAATAAATACTTACCTATAAAATAAACCCTAAACTAGCTACAATATAACTAATAGTTACATTGTAGCTATCTTAGGTTTTATATTTATTTTACAGGCAACTTTGTATTTATTTTAACTAGGTACAATAGATATTAAATAGTTATTAACTATTTAATAACTTCCTAGTTAAAATAAAGACAAATATACCTGTAAAATAAAACCTAACCTAAGTTACCTATAATTAAATAAATTAACTAAACTAAATACAATTAAATACAATTTACTAAGTTTAAACTATAAATTAACCTAACATAACTATTCTAATAAAATTTAAAAAAACTACCAATTAAAAAATCTACAAATTTAAAAAAAACTAACACAACGATAAAATTAACAAAATCTAAAATTACAAAAAATAATAAACACTAAATTAGGAAAAATAAAAGATCTCTAAGCTTACAAAAAATAATATACAAAATTATCAAAAATAAAAACAATTACACCTAAACGAATAGCATTATAAAAATAAAAAAGCCCCCCAAAGTAAAAACACCTCCTAACCTACAATAACCTACATTGCCCTAAGTTAAACAGCTCTTTTACCCTAAAAAATTACTAAGTCCCCCCTAAAAGTAAACTCTCCACCCAACCAGCCCCCCCCCAAAAAAAAACTAACTCTAAAAAATCTTAAGCTACCCATTGCCCCTAAAGGGGCATTTGCATGGGCATTGCCCTTATAAAGGGCATTCAGCTTTTTTAAAAGTGCCCAAAGCCCTAATCTAAAAAAAAAAACCCTCCCAGAAAAATGAAAACAAAAAAAAACTAACACTAACCCCATAAAATCTACTCACACTTCCTGAAGTCCGTACATCCATCTTCATCCAGGCGGCAAAAAGTCTTCATCCAGGCGGCAACACCTTCATCCATCTCGAGGCGTCTTTGATCTTCATCCCAGCTGCATGGAGCGGAGCTATCCAGAATGACGAAGAAATTCTGTGCGGAGCGTCCTCTTCATACGGTCACCGCCGTACACTGAAGTTGAATGCAAGGTAGACATTTCAATATGGCATACCCTGCATTCTTATTGGCTGATTTGATTCTTCAAATTCAAATCAGATCTTCTAAAATCCTAATGACTGTTCAAAACAAGCCAATAGGATGAGAGCTACTGAAATTCTATTGGCTGTTCAAATCAGGGATGAAGATCAAAGACGTCCCCAAGATGGATGAAGGTGTCGCCACCTGGATGAAGACTTCTCGCCGCCTGGATGAAGATAGATGTCTGGACTTCAGGAACCATGAGTAGATTTTATGGGGTTTGTGTTAGGTTGTTTTTTTTCTTTTTTTGGGGTGTATTTTTTTTTTAGATTAGGGCTTTGGGCACTTTTAAAAGAGTTGAATGCCCTTTTAAGGGCAGTGAAAGAGCTGATTGCCCTTTTAAGGGAAATTCCCATACAAATGCCACTTTAGGGGCAATGGGTAGTTTAGGATTTTTTAGAGTTAAGTTTTTTTATTTTGGGTAGTTGGTTGGGTGGGGGGGTTACTTTTAGGGGGGGGACTTAGTAATTATTTCCGGTAAAATAGCTGTTTAACTTAGGGCAATGCCCTACAAAAGGCCCTTTTAAGCGTTATTGGTAGTTTAATGTATTTTAGGGGGTGTTTTTATTTTGGGGGCTTTTTTATTTTTATAGGGCTATTAGATTCGGTGTAATTGGTTTTATTTTTGATAATTATGTTTATTATTTTTTGTAATTTAGTGTTTATTATATTTTGGAATTTTAGATGTTTTAAAAAAAAAATTGTACTGTTAGATTTTTTTAAATTTGTAATTTAGATTTTTTTAATTGGTAGCTTTTTAATTTTATTAGAATAGTTATGTTAGGTTAATTTATAGTTTAAATTTAGGATTTTTTTTATTTCACAGGTTTTTATTTCTTTTAAGATAGTTATATTTTAATTTAAATTTAGGGGGATGTTAGGTTTTGGGGTTAATACTTTAATTTAGTGTTTTGCAATGTGGGGGGCAGCAGTTTAGGGGTTAATAGGTTTAGTTTAGTAGTTACGATGTGGGGGCCTGAAGGTTTAGGGGTTTATACTTTATTATAGTGTTGGTGATGTGGGGGGGGTGCGGTGGTTTAGGGGTTAATATGTTTATTTAGGTATCAGCAATGTCAGGGCGGCGGATAAGGGGTAAATAACTTTTTACTAGTGCTGGGGAGCAGCGGAATAGGGGTTAATAAATATATTTAGTTTTGGCGATGTCGGGAGCGGCGGATTAGGGGTTATTAAATTTATTTAATAGTAGCGATGTGAGTGGGTGGCAGATTAGGGGTTAATACGTTTAATATAGTGTTTGAGATGCGGGAGGGTGGCGGTTTAGGGGTTAATAGGTAGTTTATGGGTGTTAGTGTACTTTGTAACAGTTTAGTTATGAGTTTTGTGAAACATTTTTGTTTTGCAAAATCCATAACTACTGGTCTCAGATGGCGGTATGGATCGTGTCGGTATAGGCTGTAACGCAAGTATTTTAGCTGGACCGCAAAACCTGTAATATGGTGCAATGGAAAATCCAGCACTCAAACGTCATTTTTTTGTGTGCAGAATGGACGTTGCGTTACAGGCTAAAATGCTTACGGTATAGCTATACCGCCGTGACTCGTAATATGCATTCCTGGCCATTCCAGCGTAATGGCCAAATTTTCAGCGTTAATAGCCGTACCACAAAACTCGTAATCTAGCCGTATGTGAGCTTAACCCTCAGATGTTTTCTGTAAAACCCATCATACTGTACGGCAAACCCTTGTAGGGAATCTATCCACTTGGCTTTGTTTATGATGCTGTATGTCCACAGCCCACAGTTATCATTGCACAAGTGAATAGTAATGCAACGCTACCCCCTGCTCCCACATGACCTGTCAATCACCCCAAACTCATTCTTAGGTGGTGGGGAGATTAAAGAGAAGCAGTTCTATGACTGCTGCTTCTTTACTTGGGGTATGCAGACCCACATGAGACCCACATGAGCAAGCCTGCACTACAAGGGATCCAGTTTCAGTTTTTGAATAGAAGCATTATTGTAATATACATAAGTTAGCAAAAACGCTTCAAATAAAAGCTGTTTCAAAAGTGTACTTAAAGGGCCATATCCAAATGTTGAAACACTTGAAAGTGACGCAGCATAGCTGTAAAAAGCTGACTAGAAAATATCACCTGAACATCTCTATGTAAAAAAGAAAGATATTTTACCTCAAAAGTTTCTCAGTAGCCACATCCCATTGTAAAGGAATTCTAAGCAGCAAATCAGTATGCCTGTCCTGGGACAGTGAAAGAAGCGAGCTTTCGTGCACACTCATATTATTTCCCTATTCAGTTTAAGGAAGTTTACTATGAAATCTCATGAGAGTTAAGTCAAATCTCATGAGATCACAGTAAAAGAGTTCATAACCTCAGCACTGCTGATGCTGATTGGCTGCTCTTCATTTCTTCATTTTTTTATTATTTTTTTTACCTGCAGCTGGACAGCAGCTAAATTATAATTTTTTACACAGAACTTACTCTGCTGAGCTGAGGAAATTGTGAGGTAAAATATCTTCCTTTTTTACATAGAGATGCTCAGGTGATATTTTCCTGTCAGCTTTTTACAGTTATACTGCATCAGTTTCAAGTGATTTAGCATATGAGTATTATGTCCCTTTAAGTATCTTTCATCACAACACTAAAACAGTAATAACTTTTACTAGAAGCATTTTCGCCAATGTATATTTTAAATATGTTTCTATTCATAAATGTGTATTTAAATTTTGATCAGAATGTCCCTTTAAGGCGCATACACATTTTTAAACCTACCTCTGTATGCTCTCACTGAAAAGAAGCTAAGTTTAAAAAAGGCGACCATGAGAAAGATGCATAGTTAAAGGGGCATTCCAGCCAAAAATGGAGGCCACATGGATGCATTCAGTTTTGAATTGGAGTATTTTGATAATTTTATGTATAAGAAAAATGCTTCTAATAAAAGCTATAGATGTTTTAAAAGTGTATTTAAGTATGCACCGTGCACCAGCATTTTAAACACAGCACTTGCTCAGAGAGCCTAAGGTGCTTGTACTATCTGGTAATAACTTGATTTGATTCAAGCCCCACTTGTGCTCTGAGCAGCTGCAGTATTTAAAATGCTGGTTCACTGAGAATATCTAGCTATGCTTCACATGCACGTGCAGATAAAAATATTAACACTAAAACAGTGATAACTTTTACTAGAAGCATTTTTGCCAATATAGGTATATTGCAATTATGTTTCTATTCAAAGATGTAATTAATCTATGTGCATTTAATGTTTTACTGGAATGTCCCTTTCATAATGAAGCAAACTGAATTTTCCTTTTTGCTCTTTATATAAGTCACAAAAATTATTTTGAATTCCATGTTCCTTACAGCCTCTGATGTGTCCGGTTGGTTGATCATGTGACACAAGTCTTCCCATTTGTATTCTGGAAAAGGGAAATATTTATTTCCAGGCACCTTGAGGGGCACATTTATCCTTAGGCAACTTATACAGCTGTCTAAGAACACTGATCTCCTAAATGGGCATGTGTGCACATTTATTCATAGGCAACTCATACAGCTGTCTAAGATCTAAGATAGCTTATCTCTGAAATGGGCATGTGTGCATGTTTATCCTTAGGCAACTCATACAGCTGTCTAAGAACGCTGATCTCCTAACTGGGCATGTGTGCAGATTTATCCTTAGGCAACTCATACAGCTGTCTAAGAACGCTGATCTCCTAAATGGGCATGTGTGCACATTTATCCTTAGGCAACTCATACAGCTGTCTAAGAACGCTGAATTCCTAACTGGGCATGTGTGCACATTTATCCTTAAGCAACTCATACAGCTGTCTAAGATAGCTTATCTCTGAAATGGGCATGTCTGCACGTTTATCCTTAGGCAACTCATACAGCTGTCTAAGAACGCTGATCTCCTAAATGGGCATGTGTGCACATTTATCCTTCGACAACTCATACAGCTGTCTAAGATAGCTTATCTCTGAAATCGGTATGTGTGCACATTTATCCTTAGGCAACTCATACAGCGGTCTAAGATAGCTTATCTCTGAAATCGGCATGTGTGCAGATTTATCCTTAGGCAACTCATACAGCTGTCTAAGATAGCTTATCTCTGAAATTGTCATGTCTGCACATTTATCCTTAGGCAACTCATACAGCTGCCTAAGATAGTTTATCTCTGAAATCGGCATGTCTGCACGTTTATCCTTAGGCAACTCATACAGCTGCCTAAGATAGTTTATCTCTGAAATTGGCATGTGTGCACATTTATCCTTAGGCAACTCATACAGCTGTCTAAGAAAGCTGATCTCCTAAATGGGCATGTCTGCAGATTTATCCTTAGACAACTCATACAGCTGCCTAAGATAGCTTATCTCTGAAATGGGCATGTCTGCACATTTATCCTTAGGCAACTCATACAGCTGCCTAAGAGACTGTAAAAATTATAGGTGTCTGCATGACTTATATCTCTGGTTTGTGTTTCTGAGTAGAAGGGGCACATTTATCCTGAGGTAACTCATACAGCTGCCTAAGAAAGTTTATTGCTAAAATGGGCCTGTCTTCACATGTATCCTTAGGTAACTCATACAGCTGCCTAAGAGATTGTAAAACTTAGAGGTGCCTGCATGACCCCCACAAGGAAATGCCATGGAAGAAAGTAATAGCAAAAGGGGAGAAGAGCAGAAACGTGTCGCTTAAATTACAATTAGAGAAAGTGCTGAAGTGAGAGCAAAGATGAGTATTTTATACAACAGACATAGATAGAAACCCTATAGCACAAATCAAACAGAGCATAAAAAGGGACATGAAACCCAAAATATTTATTTCATGATTCAGATAGAGACTACAATTCAATTCTATTATTTAATTTGCTCCATTCTTCAGATATCCTTTGTTGAAGAAATAGCAATGCACATGGGGGAGTCAATCACACGAGGCATCTTTGTGCAGCCACCAATCAGCAGCTCCTGAGCCTATTTAGATATGCTTTCCCACAAAGGAAACCAAGAGAATAAAGCAAATTAGATGATAGAAGTAAATTGGAAAGTTGTTAAAATTGCATGCTCTTTCTTAATTATGAAAGAAACAAATTGGGTTTCATGTCCCTTTAAGGGGCAAGAGGAACGAGGAAGAAGAGACACAAAGACATTGCTACAGTAATGATCAAGAAGAGATTATACTAACTCATAAGAATGCAAGTATTATATTAAAATAAAAAATAGATTCTATTGTAGTTGTAAACCTGATAGTCACAGCAAATTTCTACATATAATCTAAGTATAAACAGTTGTTATAACAGTTTCAAAACTGCAATTTGATCTAAAGCCAAAGAGTAAGTATCTAGTTTGCCTCCACTCCTGTATTAATATATTTAGCCTAAAGAAAGTATCAGGAGAACTGAAATACAAAAAATATATTTTACATGGGAAAGAAATTAATTCTTTACTGATTCCACAAATGGAAATTGGATTAGTGGCTGACGGGTAAGCTATTAGGCTTTACACTTCAGCGGCTGCACCAGCGAGGTTGGAGGGTGAACATACTTATTCACTCTATAACGCTCCATTGATTTGAGGCATCTGTATATTGTTTGAAAAATAATATGATAATAATGCACTGTGTCTAGGAAGATGAAGCAAAAGCGAATGTCTATTCTTGCAGAGGTAAAAGCAATATTGTGTCGACTTCCATCTCAAAATGCACCTTGCAAGATTTACTGTAAAGCATTTTGCACCTCCATGGAGATTTTGTACAATGTGTCCTTTTACTTTAGGGTTAGACCTAAAAATATTCAACTTAGTGTAAGTGATAAAACAAAACTTTTTTTTTTTTTTTAGAATATCCTACAAACAAGCATGTAGAATTACCCAATTAATTCAATTTTCTTTTATATTTATTTTATTCTTGTACAAGTTGTCTTCCATATATTTTGCTTGATCACGTGGTCTTCTGTCTTTTTTAATGCTTAATATGTTTGTATATTCATTTGGCACCCACTTGATCCCATAAACGGATTTATCGTTAGTCTTTGATGTGGTCAGAGCTGTTTTCATACCTTACTGGTCAAATGAATTCCTAGGTGACTCATGACTGAATGATCAAGAAGTGTACAGACATAGTTAGATGTGCACTATTTGTCTTATTGACATGGAAACATATTATTCTGTATTTAAACAGCACATAGTCATTTATCTTTACAGAGATTGTAAATTGATTCAAGATAATGACATAGCTTTCACACCAACAGAGAACAATGTGTTGCCTTGGCATACACCTACACCCATGTGAAACATTGTTTTAAACATATGTCAAATACATGTCTTCATTATATTGTCACAGCACCCCAAAAAAATTACTTATTTTTCATTATTTATAGAACTTACAAAACTGGACTAATTGGAATCACTTCTATTTTTTTACTGCCATAGTGTGTCAACATTGCTATTTTCGGAGAATTTATTCTATCTGCTTTCAAATAAAATAATCCTGATGAAGTATCTGATTTATATTAACCATAATGATCTTATGAAGTGTTATTAATATCCTTCATCATTAGATACTAATTTGTTCTGTGTTAAATATGAAATAACTCTAGTATAATAAATATGAATGCATAGAAAATTTTAAAAATGATGTGCCAGATTACTAGTGAAGCACAAATTAATGCTTCCGCTTGCACTCATAGTACGAGTTGAAAGTAAACTTCACTCTTGTGTCATCTCGACAGGTGCAAAAAGCCGAAGATATTCCCCCATAGAAGTCAACAGAAAAAAAAAACTAATACCCCACTCTCACGCAAACACAGTCACATATTCTCATTTGCACTAACCCAACATGAAAATATGAATATTTCACATTCCAATGTTCTTCACATAACATAATATGTTCTATTTTATTCCTAAATGCATGTTTCCACTTATATGCATATTTCCATGTATATATATACACTCATCGGCACCTGTTCAATTGCTTGGTAACACTAATTGCTAATCAGCCAATCACATGGCAGAAACTCAATACATTTAGGCATCTAGACGTGATAAAGACAACTTGCTGAAGTTCAAACCGAGCATCAGAATGGGGAAGAAAGGGGATTTAAGTGACTTTGAACGTGGTATGGTTGTTGGTGCCAGACGGACTGGTCTGAGTATTTAAAAAACTGAGATTTTCACGCACAACCATCTCTAGGGTTTGCAGAGAATAGTCCAAAAAAGAGAAAATACCCAGTGAGCGGCAGTTGTTTGGACAAAATTGCCTAGTTAATGTCAGAGGTCAGAGAATGGGGCAGACTTTAGGCCTCTTAGTACCAATTGAGCATAGTTTAAATGCCACGGCCTACCTGAGTATTGTTGCTAACCATGTCCATCACTCTATGACTACAGTGTACCCATGTTCTGATGGCTACTTCCAGCAGGATAATGCAACATGTCACAAAGCTCAAATCATCTCAAACTGGTTTCTTGAACATGACAA
This sequence comes from Bombina bombina, assembly GCF_027579735.1. Lineage (NCBI taxonomy): Eukaryota > Metazoa > Chordata > Amphibia > Anura > Bombinatoridae > Bombina > Bombina bombina. The sequence continues at coordinate 56,318,933 of NC_069501.1, read as the reverse complement.
TGAGTTCACTGTACTCCAATGGCCTCCACAGTCACCAGATCTTAATCTAATAAAGCACCTTTGGGTTGCGGTGGAACGGGAGATTTGCATCATGGATGTGCAGCAGACAAATCTGCAGCAACTGCGTAATTCTATCATGTCAATATGGACCAAAATCTCTGAGGAATGTTTCCAACACCTTGTTGAATCTATGCCAGTTCTGAAGGCAAAAGGGGGTCCAACCGAGTACTAGCAAGGTGAACCTAATAAAGTGGCCGTTGAGAGTATATATATATATATATATATATATATATATATACATATAGGAATATCTAATTCTAAATACAAAGAACATATTCTACTACGTGCAGAACATAGGAATGTGAATTATTTACATTAAATACACAGAATAACACTTTATTAAACAGAAATATTGCATAAATATGATTTTACATGTTTTTATCTACTTAACTGAAAAGGGCTCCAAAGCACTTATATGTCTATATAGGTTTATATATGTTTTCATGTGTTTATATGTGTGTGTGTGTATGTATATATATATATATATATATATATATATGTGTGTGTGTGTGTATATAAAGCTGTAAATACATATATACACATATAAATACATAAATACATATGTACACATATATATATATATATATATATATATATATATATATATACATACATACACATTATCTTAAGACATGTATATGTATGTATTTCTATGTTAAAGCCCTGATACCTGAATACCTGAGATCTTATATCTTTGAGCCTTTATAACTTTTGTGTGTAATATTTTTTGGATTTTTTTTTATTAGATGGTGTTATTATGAGTGTAACTATACTTTGTAATACATTTTGATGTGACAATGCTCAAGAGATCGTGTTTACTTTAAACTTGATGTACCAGCGGTAACCCCAATGAGTGCAAACCCCCAGATAAACTCCTTATTGATTGGGCACAAATGTTTGCGCTCCACTTGTAATCTGGACCTTTATTTTAATACCAGTAAGAGAAGATGCATTGAAGTTATTAAGTATCAGATTTGTCTGGTATCAGTATCTTATACTATTCAACTTCCTAATTTCGAGATGGTAAAAAAAAAATATCTAATCTATTTGGGAATTGTCCAGTTAGCTGAAGGGTGCTGTAAATTTCAGTTAAAAAAAAATAAAAAAAAAGTCCTGAAATAAAAGTTAAGAAATGGAATCCAAACTTTGTAATTCTATGACATGAGGAACATGTTTTAGAGTGAAACTGTTGGTGATTGTTAATCCAGAGTAATACGGATGGCATGACTAAGGGCAGCAGGCCTGAAAACGTCTTAACTTGTTTACCATTGTGAGATACCAATAAATATGTGAACATTTGAATAAGACTGGTGAGTGCTGCTGTCTGTGAGCTTGCATACTTGTATACTGCAAGGTTTTGGTGTAGAATATCTGACTGACTTGAACCACAGCTGATTCACATTGTGCTGGGCATTGTCTGTTTATAAATTATATAAATGTTTGTAGTCGTTGGCTTAACAAATATGCTTAGCTAGGTCTGGAGCTTACTCCTTTATATGAGGTAAACACATAGTTATATGTAAACAATAGTACAACATCCTATATCACATTATAGCATCACAATATTGATGTCCCTTTAAAGAAGATTGACACCATGTGCTATAACCTACTGTTGATCTATGGCATTATTCTGGCTCAACACCACATGTATTTGACAAATTGACATTATTGTCCCTTTAAACCACCAAGGGGTTTGCAGTCCTACTTGGAAGTGCTGAATGAAGAGCAAAACATGGTGTCTATGTATTCAGTACTGAGGCTTCCTGTCTATTGTGTTTAATTGCAGGGACTCTAAACCAATAATATCAACTCATCAAGTGTGCAATTAACAATTTCATACAATTTAACTTAGTTTATAATTAACATGTCAAAAGAATTCATGGTAATCATAATTGAGCATTCTAATATTCATACTTTAATTGTGTACAAGGTTTGTAGTTTAAATATAGGATTTGAGCTATATTTCTGATTAATTAATTAATTAATTAATTAAAGCATGAATTGATTGTGTCTTTTAATTTGTAAATTGAGAATGCACAAAACTTTAAAATTAAGAAAACATTAATTAATAGTTTGCAGACAGCCAAGATATGTAATTGTAATAAAAAATAACAAAATCATTAAACGTGTGTATTTTGAGATTTTTTTTTAACTAAACAATTTCAATGATCGGCTGCGGTCTGCAGCATTTGTCTCTTTTTGGCACTAAGTATATTTGAAAAAAAAAATCGGATTTACACAGATATTTTTGTGTGTTGCACTTTTTTACCACTATACCTAACGCTAAATGCTGCAGACGACCACACCATTTCCGGCCTTTGTTTACTGAAGGATTCCTAAAATATGCATATCTAAGAACCATGTGAAAAGCTGCCGAAATTAGTAGAGATTATATAGTGAAAAGCCATCAAAGATCACCATATAACAGCTTTTTTTAATTGACTGAAAGTGCTTTAAAGGGACATAAATGTCGAAATTAATTTTGAGTGATTTAGAGAATACAGTTTTTAAAAATTCCCATTTACTTACAAATCCAAATGTTTCTCTTTCTCTTGGTACTCTTTACTGAAACTTAGCTGCTTTCCATGAGAGCATACATAGGTAGCCTCAGGAGCGTTCATATTTCTTGAGCTGTATATGGAAGCAGCTTTTATAACATTATGTGTTAGTGCTATACATTGTTGCAAACAATGATGCAAAAGGGTGCTCAAGATACAAGCATGCTCCTATACCTTTCTAGATACTTTCTCATGGACAGGAGCTAATCTTTATCAAAGGGTATCAATAGAATGAAACCTTGGAAATATCCACACTACTCCCCTTATGGATTTAAATAAATAGCACAGTTCCTTTAAGTGAAACTGTACTTTACTTAGCGTGTTTCCAGTGACCTGTTTTATACCAGCTGCATTATTAAATGTTTGGGAATTAAATTGCTACATTAGGATTATTTGTGTATGTAAATGAGCTGAAGCTACCACCCATTATACTCAAGAAGATGTTCATTCAAATAGACTAAACCTGCAGGAAGTGCAGCCCTACCTATCTTATCTCTGAATACACAAAAGCCAATGCTTAGCTACTGAAACTTTCATTATGGCTGAAGGTTTCAATGACAAAATACAGCTATTTCAATTGCAAGAATTAATGCAAATCAGCAATTTCCAGTTCATTTTAATTTATTCCAGCTGTGCTAGGATATAGCAGGTACAGGCTGGGGGTTGTTGGTGACCTAGTGGGTGGAACTCTGAGGCTTCATGGGAGTGCCATTGATGTCACTATAAGAGGGAAGGTTCGTCAAGCCCCTCAATATCAGCTCCCTTATAAGTTAGAAAACTCCAAGACCCCTAATTTGAAAGAGAATTGTCCGCGATTTCAAATGGGGGCGGTCTTGGAGTAGTAATATAAAGCAGATATTGTAATAATAAAGTAAAAAACAAAACACATGGGGATTTGCTTGAGGATGATACATTATATGCACACAAAAACAAAGATCTGATATGTCTACAGACCCCTAATAAAGTTTATTTTATAGTAGAGAAAGTCCATCTCTTAAAAAAATAATATGAATATTGTCTTTATAGTCAGATGATCACTGTGGCAACAGCGAACACCTTACAAGAAAAAAAATGAGATTTTATTTCTGTACCGCACAATGGGGACTCTCTAATCTATATTACAACCCCAAATGCCCTATTTCACACGTGGCTACTCTTGATGACAATTTAGTCAGGTGATCACAGAAACAGGAGTGGTCACTGGGCCTTTTGCAATATTATTTACTAATATCTGAGAAAAAATGTACATTGTTTTCTTACAGTTTATGCAGCAGCTGTCTCACTTGCCATAAATTATAAATAAAATACTGGTATATTGTGAATCTGCTGGGCCTGCTTAAAAAAACAATATATCATTTGTGTGTGTCCATAACTGAAATTTGACTTACAATAGGGTTTAAATGTAGGTAGCCAAAAAAAAGCTCAGATGAAAAAAAAGGCAATTTCTAACACTTTCATGTTCTGAACACATTCTGTATTGCAATATGCTGTAAAATGCATCATTTACTCCCAATTAAAATAAGAATATAGTAATAGGTTTTCATGACTGTAAAACTGCATTTGCATTTTTCTTTAAATAAAGTCCTTACAGTTACTACACTTTTCGGATAAAACAGCACTACTGGTTTTCTTTCATGTGATATGAGTCCTTATACATTTTTTTCTCTCTGCTTTGTTTTATGCGTTTATCATAATTCGGATAACAATCCTATACTGCATTTGGATAGAGAAGATATGAGCTTGTCTCCTCGCTTCCCTTTAAACGCCAGAAATGAAAGTCTCGCTAATCAGTTACAAGAGTTTAGTGCCAACTGCTTTCTTCATAGGGTGACCTTTTCATCTACTGATGGCAATGCAAAATGAAATCGCCTGAAATACATAGAAGAATATATTCATGTCACATTTCCAGATCAGATTTTTTTTAGTAAGCATCAGATTTAATGGAATAAATTCATAACCTAATTAAAGTTATTTCCGCATAATAATGGACTCGGGGTGTGTGTGGGGGGTTCAGCTGGGGTAAGCAGATAAAATAAAATGATAATTTAATATTATTTTAAGTAACCTATTTGATGTTCAGGAGACCTACAATTATTACAGTTTATAGTGTATATTTTTCTATTTATATAGCTTTTTTTATTTAAAAAGTTGACATGTGAGTTAAATGTCTTTATAAGTGTTGCATTGAATTGTGCAATGTTCATAAAACTATATATAACATAAAAAGGGAATGAGGATTTGGGATTTAGGAACCATTCACTGTACAATACATTTTATCACTGCAGTATACAATAAAACTGCAAGGTATACTGCATGTGATAAGTTAACTGTATATAAATGTCACTATTGTTTTTACACTATAATGTGATGACTTTTCTCTTCTGCTATTCTATATTCTGGTTTAACACTTCTGAGAAGGTCAGTAGAAATCATTCAAATAACAAAAACAATATCAGTTTTATTACACTTTGCACAAGTAGCATAACGACATAACTCAATGTTTGCTTAAAGGGACATTATAAACATTAAATTATTGCTAGATAGAATGATGCATTCAATGAAAAGATTAGTCTGTGAATAACATGTAGATGTATTTTTAAAGTTTCATTAGCTGTTTAAATAGTGACAAAATAAGTGTAAAAGTCTTAGGGGCCGAATTATTAAGTTCTGAATGGAGCTTGATGCCCCTTTTTCCGCACAAGCCTCCAGGCTCGCCGGAAACGTCAGTTATGAAGCAGCCGTCTAAAGACTACTGCTCCATAACTGGTCCGCTGCCTCTAAGGCTGCAGTCTGCAATCCGCCCGATCCTATACAATTGGGCTGATTGACACCCTCTGCTAGCGGCCGTGAATCTGCAGGAGGCAGCATTGCACAAGCAGTTCTGGTGAACTGCTTGTACAATGTTAAATGCCGACAGCGTATGCTGTCGACATTTAGCGATGTCTGTCGGACATGATACGCTACAGCGTATCATGTCGGACAGACATTGATAAATCGGCCCCTTAGTGTCTATAAAACAATGGGAGCTGCCATGTTGTAACTTAGGTTACCTTCTCTGCTGTGGCCACTTAGGAACAGTTATAAATTGGTCACTAGAGTGTGCAGCCAATTGTGGTGTGGAATATAACAGTGTTCTGCACTTCCATTTCTAACAGGAACTGAAAAGCTTACAATTTCAGAATGGATTTACAGGAAAAGGGAACAAAAAAAAATAAACAACTTTGCAATTGACTTCTGTTCTCTAATTTGCTTAGTTCTGTTGGTATCTATTGTTGAAAAGAATACCTAGATAAGCTCTGGAGCTAGGAGCTAGCTGATAATTGGTGGCTGCAGATATATGCTGCATTTCATTGGCTTACCAGTTTGTTCAGCTAGCACCCAGTAGTGCATTGCTCCCCCCCCAATAATGGATACCAAGAAAATGAAGGAAAAATTGATTATATGAGTAAATTAGAAAGCTGTTTAAATCATAAAAGAAACATGATGGGTTTCATGTCCCTTTAATCATCATTACTAATATTAATTCATAATGAATGGTCAATGAATAATTTTATATAATTTTAAGTTATTTTCTAATTAATAATATTGAAGTTCAAATACTTCATTGTGACCATTTTGGCATTCCCATCAAAGTTCTTTACAAATTTCATAGTTTGATTTGAGCTATGTTGTTTTTTTCCTATTAATTTAGGGCAAGATTACGTATGTGGAGTCGCCCGCAAAAGCCGACAACTCCGTTTTTTACGCGGTTTTGGTATCACATATACAGTGCTGCATATAAATGCGGCGTGTATATTTTACCCATTGCCCGCAATTTTTACTCCCATAAGTTAACATAGAACCGCGTCACAAATCGGTATTACATATTCAGCGCAAGGACTTACGCGGTGAAAATGGAGAAATTTTAATTTATGGCATGTGAGATAGCTGTGGCAAAAACCCACAACGGATTAGGGGTTAATACATTTATTAGGTAGTTTGTGATGTTGAGGTTGGCGGATTTAAGGGTTAATACTTTTGCTAGGTAGATTGTGATGTGGGTGAATGGCAGATTAGGGGTTAATAGTTTAAATAGGCATATTGCGTTGTGGGGGGTTGTCGGTTTGGGATTAATACTTTTATTATTAGTTGCAATGTGGGGGGATTGTGGATATAAGGGTTTTACATGTCCGGTTTATTTTTGGGAGGCGGGTTAGACTTTTATGGGAGATTTGATATATATTTTTTAATTTTCTTAGGCGCCTGGCGACTCCAGAAATTTGCATTTACACACATTTCTGGACATCGCTAGTTTATCAGACTTACGGCACTTTATAAACTGCCGGCGCCCTATTTGTGATACCCCGATGTGCAAGGTGAAATTACGGGTGGCGCAGGTTTCAGCAGTTGCGCTGAAGCCTGCAACGCATATATAATCTCGCCCTTACTTTTTTCACATAAACTCAGCATGCATAAAATAAAAAAAGTGCAAAAATCAAATGGTCTGATATGCTAGAACATTTTAATATTACACAGTTACTTGCATATAACTATGTGTTTAACTCTTGTAATTGTGTTAAACACATGGTATAAGTCAGCCCTATTGCAGCAATGCACTACTGTGAACAAGTGGAACACATGTGGTGAGATAATGACAAGAGGCATATGTGTGTAGCCACCAATAAACAGATAGCTACCAGCAGTGAATTGCTAATCAGGCAGCATTATTTTACTTCACCATTTGGGGTTCTGCCACTAGATCAACAGTACAAGTGCAGAAAAGCAATTCCAGAAAGTTCCATATTCGTCTAGTTTTTTTTTTTTGGGGGGGGGGGGCGGAAATTCCCTTAACCCCTTAACGACCGAGGACGTGCAGGGTACGTCCTCAAAAAAAAGGCAGTTAATGCCTGAGGACGTACCCTGCACGTCCTCGGTGTGGAAAGCAGCTGGAAGCGATCCTGCTCGCTTCCAGCTGCTTTCCGGTTATTGCAGTGATGCCTCGATATCGAGGCATCCTGCAATAACCATTTGTAGCCATCCGATGCAGAGAGAGCCACTCTGTGGCCCTCTCTGCACCGGACATTAACGGCTACGTTTGTGGGTGGATAGGAGCCGGTGTGGGAGGCGGGTGGCGGCCATCGATGGCCCCGGATGATGCTGAGGGGGGCGGGATCGGGGGCGGGAATGCCCGGGGGGCGCGCACGGGCGCGCGCGCGTGCACGGGGGGTGGGGGCGGGCGCGTGCACGGGAGGGAGCGGGTGGGAACCGCTGCACTACAGAAAAAGTACCATTAAAATTTACTAAAAAGGGGAAATAAAGTTGGCAGTATTTTTGCAAAATGGGTACTGGCAGACAGCTGCCAGTACCCAAGATGGCCCCCAATAAGGCAGATGGGGAGGATTAGAGAGCTGTTTGGGGGGATCAGGGAGGTTGGGGGCTAAGGGGGGATGCTACACCCCCAGCATATGTAAATATGCTTTAAAAAAAATAAAAATAAAAATAAAAAAACCTTTTATTTTAGTACTGGCAGACTTTCTGCCAGTACTTAAGATGGCGGAGACAATTGTGGGGTGGGGGAGGGAAGGGAGCTGTTTGGGAGGGATCAGGGGGTCTGATGTGTCAGGTGGGAGGCTGATCTCTACACTAAAGCTAAAATTAACCCTGCAAGCTCCCTACAAACTACCTAATTAACCCCTTCACTGCTAGCCATAATACACGTGTGATGCGCAGCAGCATTTAGCGGCCTTCTAATTACCAGAAAGCAACGCCAAAGTCATATATGTCTGCTATTTCTGAACAAAGGGGATCCCAGAGAAGAATTTACAACCATTTGTGCCATAATTGCACAAGCTATTTGTAAATAATTTCAGTGAGAAACCTAAAATTGTGAAAAATTCAACGTTTTTTTTAATTTGATCGCATTTAGCGGTAAAATGGTGGCATGCAATATACCAAAATGGGCCTTGATCAATACTTTGGGTTGTCTGCTACACTACACTAAAGCTAAAATTAACCCTACAAGCTCCCTACAAGCTCCCTAATTAACCCCTGCACTACTGGGCATAATACACGTGTGGTGCGCAGCGGCATTTAGCGGCCTTCTAATTACCAAAAAGCAATGCCAAAGCCATATATGTCTGCTATTTCTGAACAAAGGGGATCCCAGAGAAAAATTTACAACCATTTATGCCATAATTGCACAAGCTGTTTGTAAATAATTTCAGTGAGAAACCGAAAGTTTGTGAAAAAGTGAACGATTTTTTGTATTTGATCGCATTTGGCGGTGAAATGGTGGCATGAAATATACCAAAATTGGCCCAGATCAATACTTTGGGATGTCTTCTAAAAAAATATATATACATGTCAAGGGATATTCAGGGATTCCTGAAAGATATCAGTGTCCCAATGTAACTAGCGCTAGTCTTGAATAAAATGGTTTGGAAATAGCAAAGTGCTACTTGTATTTATGGCCCTATAACTTGCAAAAAAAAGCAAAGAACATGTAAACATTGGGTATTTCTAAACTCAGGACAAAATTTAGAAAATATTTAGCATGGGTGTTTTTTGGTGATTGTAGATGTGTAACAGATTTTGGGGGTCAAAGTTAGAAAAAGTGTTTTTTTTCTATTTTTTTCTCATATTTTATAAAAAAATTTATAATAAATTATAAGATATGATGAAAATAATGGTATCTTTGGAAAGTCCATTTAATGGCGAGAAAAACGGTATATAATATGTGTGGGTACAATAAATGAGCAAGAGGAAAATTACAGCTAAACACAAACACCACAAAAATGTAAAAATAGCCTTGGTCCCAAACGGACAGAAAATGGAAAAGTGCTGCGGTCATTAAGGGGTTAAAGGGGCAAGAAAGTCACAATGAAACTTTCATCGGACAGATAGAGTATGACAATTTAGGAAACATTTTAATGTATTTCTACTATCAAATTTACATTGTATTCTTGGTATCATTTGTTTAAAAGCATACCTAGGTAGGCTCAGGTGCACCCATGCACGTCTGGGAGCTAGCTATTGATTGGTGGACACATATGCATCTTGTCACAGGTTTGGCACAGTTTGTGTGGAGATGCAGGAGTTAAACAAATAAGCAAGCAAAAGGGCAATAATAAAATATTGAGTATATCCTTTGTGTAGTTTTATTTCTCTTTATATTACAGGAATATTGGACAATATAAGTAATGAACATACATTGTGAATTTACGTTTTTTTGTTATATTGCAATATCACAGAATGCCCCATACTGATATTTTTCTGACAGCAACACCTACACTGTGTGAAGAAAACATATAACAATTACCTAAAGATAGACAGAAAAAGTCCAATGATTACATATATATAAAAAGCAAAAAGTATATTTTAAAATAGCAAAACATACATTTTATACGATCACCCACTGGGATTAATACAGGTGGTGTGTTATACAGTGTTCAGTACCTTCCTGCAAATAATATATCAGGCCCCGATGATATTTTGAAGCAGGTTATTTTTTCAAGACTACATCAATGAATATTTAGGCTGTTTAGAATTCTAAATATTTTTATACAATTTAGTGCATTTACAGAGAAAACAACGTACATACAATGTATTAATATAATACTGAATATATAATCTTTATAACTGTAGAAACTCTACAAAGCTGTTCGCTTGGAAAATATTTAAAGGGAAATTTAACTTAAAAGAAGAAAAAAATAAATCCTTATAAAATGTTTAATTATGCAAACTTTAGGAATTTTGCAGTGCATTGTCATAGTTTATTTTGCCTGTTTTTTTCTTCTGTAATTTAAAGGTAAACATAAGCTCAATATTAATGGTTCTTTAAAGTGTATATTTAAAAGATGTGATATCATTTATTAATGTAAAAATAGCTGCTATTGTGTTGTAAAAAAATATATATTTTTAAAAGTTTCCTTCAAAGGCATCTTAGGCTGGGCGTCATGTCCAATTAGTACGTCCTCTCCCAAAGCCTTGGAGGTGCACAATGGCTTTCAATGTCTATTAGGCTTCAGGGAAGGGAGATATTTGATATGTTTCAATGTCCACCAGGCTGAAAGAGCTATACATGAACGCGCTTAATGTAAAGGGAGAGAGGGTGGGTTGCAAAGCTTTTCTATGTCTAACTATTTAGCGCTTTCCCAGATATGATGAAATGCATTCCATGGAATGCAGAGTACTGACATTCCTAAATGCTGCACAGTGATTGGCTGATATGTGCAAGATATTTTTTTTACGCACATAACCCCCGTCAGTAGCACACAAATTCATCATGTGCGCTAACCCGACATAAGTTAAATTCTCTATGTATTTATAAAATATAAAAAAATTAAAAATATTAATAATTAAAGGGACATTATACACTCATTTTTTCTTTGCATAAATGTTTTGCAGATGATCTATTTATATAGCCCATAAAGTTTTTTTTTTAAATAAATGTATACTTTTGCTTATTTTTAAATAACATTGCTCTGATTTTCAGACTCCTAACCAAGCCCCAAAGTTTTATGTGAATACGCTCGACTACCTACTCCAGCTTGCTCCTGTTTGTGTAAAGGGTCTTTTCATATGCAAAAGAAGGGGGAGGGGGGGGAGTGTCTTATTTGCCACTTGCAGTGGGCTTTCCAGCTACCTTTTCAACAGAGCCAAACTGACAGCTTCTAAGTAAGTTTTTAAACAGTTTTATACTGGATTTTTATATCAGTATCTGTGCATCTTATTCTTTATAGTACGTGTCTATTACATGCAGTTATATGAAAATGAGTGTATACTGTCCCTTTAATGTAAATAATTATTATAGATGTACTAAAATATTCCAAAAATCAATATAATATTTATATATATTTTACAGTAACTATAATAATTATTTAAGTGATGGTAAACTTACTTCTTTATAAAAACAGATCTGGAATGTTAGTGATATTTAGATGGAGTTGAATTCATCAGTTGTAATTTAGTTGTGCTATAACTTACTTTTTAAAATAGATATAACATTTAAATAACCCGCGCTATATCGCCCACTTCAAAAGTCACTTTTTCTGTGAGCTAAAGGTTTGAATTGTTGTCCATTTCAAACCTTTAGCTCAGAGAAAAAAATTACTTTTGAATTGTGTAGAGTACTTGAATTTCAGTGCTACATTAAAAACTAAAATATAGCATATCTTAATTACAACAGCTTCATTAAACTCAATCTAAAATATAACTAACATTTCAGATCTGTATTTATAAAGGGGAGATTTATTGATTTTTTAAAATATTTAATATCTACATAATGCATATAATTCTTCATGTGCGCTAACCCAACACCACATTAGACCTACAGTATGAAACCCAAAGTGTGTTACACATTCCTATGTTCTTTACATAGAAAAAAAATTCTTTTTATATATATATATATATAGAAGTCAGTGAGAAAGGCACTCCATATAAAATGTGGCAACTTCTAGGGTGCACTTCGAGGAGATCATCGAATATATATGTAGGAAAAAAGGCACTCACTGGTTCAAAGTAAAAAATAACATTTAATAGTTCAAGTTAAAAATGCATGACGTTTCGGAGGCATTCCACCCCCTTTATCAAATGCAAAATACAAACAGTTTGAATGTACAAAAAACGATTTTTGTACATTCAAACTGTTTGTATTTTGCATTTGATAAAGGGGGTGGAATGCCTCCGAAACGTCATGCATTTTTAACTTGAACTATTAAATGTTATTTTTTACTGTGAACCAGTGAGTGCCTTTTTTCCTACATATATATATATATATATATATATATATATATATATATATATATATATATATTATATATATATATATATATATATATATATATATATATACAGTATATATATATATATAAATGTCAAGTAGGGACTGCACTTGCTGGATTTAGATAAAACAATTCTTATTTATTAAATGTAATGTTTCGGGGTTCGCAGACCCCTTCCTCAGACCTACCCTTAAATCCTTATAAATAATTTTTATTAATATTTTATGACTAATTTTTATCAGATAGTGTTTATGAGTGTAAAATGCTTATTTTAATGTATTTATGTTGTGTTTGGTGCAACTTTTATTAATCCCTAACTCTTTACGCATGCTAACCCGATAAGTGCAAATTAATTTTGCGCTTGAGCAGTCACATTTGCTTTCAACATGTAATACCGCGCTAACTGATTGATATCGCAACTCATGCTATGCTTAGTGCGCCATTTGTAATCTATCCCTATGTGTTTAACCCATGCAAAGAGGCCAATAAAAATTTGTAAGGAATTAGGGTATTTTAATTTTACATTAACATTCTCCTTAAAATATGACTTTTATTATTTCACTTTGGTCCCTGGTTAGACGGCACTAGATAATTACTTTGTGCCCACAAATGAAAAGTCAGCAACTTACCATAAAAACAGCCCTAAGGTTGTCAGCTAATTCTGCAATGTTCCATCCATCAAGTTCAGTGCCACTAGGACTTATCAAGTCTAGAAGTCATTTAGGTTTAACCCTTACCTAGAGATATCCATTTTAAACAGAATGTAAATGCTCTGTCAGCAGATGTCTGTCTAGTCCCTGTCACAAGGTGTCTAATGTAGCTCTCTGACTCGTTCTGTGACACATAAAATAAGAGGTGACACTTTAAAGCTGCTGATGCAAGTAAAAAAATGGTATTGTAAGTCCTTGGAGACCCAAATGATGTGCTTGGAACAATGTGTTCCTGCTAATCATTCCCAGTCTGAAACCATGTATTGCAGGAGAAGGAATTTACCAGCTATTCTGCAAGCAAAAAATGGAAGTTTAAAAAGGTTTAATGTCCCCTGCCAGGGCAACAAGTAATAACTCCAATATTTAGGTTTTAATGAAGCTGTTTTTTTTTTTCTAAATAATTATATGTTCTGGAAGCTGTATCATTATGTTTTTTTCTGTGCTACCGTGATAAGAAACAGCTTCAAAGAAGTTGTTGATCAAATGTTAAAAAACAACTAAAATACAGTATTACAGAGAGTGGGATACAATTGTAATATACAACAATGACTTACTGGTATATAAACTGTCACTGACACTATCACTGGCACATAGACTTAATGGTATAAAGATTCACACAGACACTATTACTGGCACATGGACTTACTGGTATTAAGACTCGCACAGACACTGTCACTGGCATATGGAGTTACTGGCATATACACTGGCACAGCCACTACCACTGGTACATGGACTTACTGGTAGAGACACTGGCACTGACACTATCACTGGCACATGGACTTACTGGTATACACACTGGTACAGACACTATCACTGGTACATGGACTTACTGGTATAAATACTGGTATAGACACTATCACTGGGATATGGAGTTACTGGTATATACACTGGCACAGCCACTACCACTGGTACATGGACTTACTGGTATAAACACTGGCGCTGACACTATCACTGGCACATGGACTTACTGGTATACAAACTGGTACAGACACTATCACTGGTACATGGACTTACTAGTATAAAGATCCGCACAGACACTATCACTGGCACATGGACTTACTGGTATAAACACTGGCACAGGCACTACCACTGGCAAATAGACTTACTGGTATAAATACTGGTACAGACACTATCACTGGTACATGGACTTACTAGTATAAAGATCCGCACAGACACTATCACTGGCACATGGACTTACTGGTATACACACTGGTAGAGACACTATCACTGGTACATGGACTTACTGGTATACAAGCTGGTACAGATACTATTACTAGCACATGGACTAACTGGAATACACACTTGCACAGACACTATTACTGGCACATGGACTTACTGGTATACTCACTAGCACAGCTATTACTACTGGCACATGGACTTATTGGTATACACACTGGCACAGGCACTGTCACTGGCACATGGGCTTATTGGTATACACACTGGCACAGACACTATAACTGGCACATGGACTTACTGGTATACAAACTGGCACAGACACTGTAACTGGCACATGTACTTACTGGTATACACACTGGCATAGACACTATAGCTGGCACATAGACTTACTGGTATATACACTGGCACATAAACTATCACTGGCACATGAACTTACTGGTATACACACTGGCACAGACACTATCACTGGTGCTGACATTTACACATGAAGTGAATTTAAAGGGCTATAATAGTTGAACAATGACAGGCTCTAATTTCGTTATCGCATGTAATTTTAAGACTATCAGCTCTACACTACTGTGTGTTTAATGCAAAGGGTTAAACACCTAGTAGAAATGCTGCTTGGGACACAAAGAGCACTGTTGGTGTCAAGAGGAAGCCACCACTGATTTAATCAGCAGCCCTAGTAGCACATCTGTGTCATGTGACTAGCGCTGCTTATTGGATACCGGCTCTGATTGGGACCAGCAGTGCTCCACATGTCCCAAGTGGCTTGTTTTAAAAATATCAATAATATTGTAAGGGTGAAAAAGATGGAACAGAAAATCTAAACTTCAATTGTGAGATGGAGGACAACTAAGAGGACTCCATGTACCTATTGCAAAATTGTTGTATTATAAAGCTGAAAATAACATTGATGCACTTTAAAAATGTTAAACTTTCGGTGTAGTAAAAAAATGCATTTTCTATATGCATTTAATTTACTTAAACAACATGCATCATAACAAGTATGTACCAGACTTGAATTTTCATATTTTATCTTTTCATTTGTACAGATTAAACTAAGATAGAAAAATACATTTTTATGTTAATTTTATATTTCTGTGAAATGTATAATTTGCTTAACTTTTTGTTTCTGATGTTGGGTAAAAACATTCCTGAGAGATTACTATCTGGGTTTTATATTAGTGCAATCATTTCTTCCTATAGCACATTATATGTAGCTTCTCCAGCTGAGAGACTGCACTTTTCCCAGCTGGGAGCAGAATAGCTTTGAAACTTGGACTGAGAGATTGATACTTAATACCTAAAATGTATCTTATTATTTTTTTAACTACTTGTCTACCAAATATAGCTGCAACACATTATTTGAATGTACATACAGAAAGAGAAGTGCAATAGCTTGTTCAATGGCAATTTACCACCTGGGAACAACCTCTTTTAGCCCAATTGTGCTTTAACAGAGAATATTTTTCCTGAAGTATATAAGTCTGATCCCACCTAACAAGGTCAGTCCAGCCCCAAAATATCAGGCAATCCCTCTCTGAACAAAAATCATGGCAACCCCATGTTCATTTCTGTTTTCATTGGGACTCATCAGTGAGGTGCAACCATATTCCTTTAAGCACCTTGGGCAAGGAGTCCACGTCGGGTTCCCCACAATATATTAATTTACTGCATCCTTCTTTGATACAAAACATTTTTTTGTATGGTTTTCATATAAATAACTTACTTTTCTATAAAAATACATTAAGCATAATGATTTACACACTGCAGTACTTAGTTGAATTTCCTTTGAATAATTATGACAAAATGCTTGTTGCTTGATCCATATGGATATGAAGTGAGGCAAAATACAAGAGAACTAATATGGCGGATAATTTTAAATCTAGCTGCTAATGAAAAAACTGATCAACTGTTTATTTCTGTTCTGTTACCACTAATGCGCATATTCTTTCATATGTCATAACCTGTTTATCACAGTGTTAATTTACTAAAATAATTCAGTTATTTACATTTTCTAAGGGATCTAAAAAGCAAACAGAAGTGAGACTGTAAACAATAGTTAAGTGGATGTTACATACTTACTATTGCTTACAATACGTCCCCGTCCACATCCAGCACTTGGTTACGAGAGAGAGCACCGAGGGAAACGGATAAACACATACGTTAACTGGACAACTATTTAAATGTGCATGCAAACCGCCCTGATGTTTCTAACTAGGTAGAACATCATTATAGGGCCTTCATAATGAGGACAATTGTGGATAGGGTGAAATCAGCATTTTTGAGTACAAATTGCAGGAAAATGGCCAGAAACATTTAATAAGTACCAATTGCAAATATCTTTTATATATAATGAAGTTTTAAAACAAGCTAAAATAAATTTTGAGTTTACTATCCCTTTAAAGTAATATTTATGTATACTTTGGAAATTATTGACTGCATTTGCATACAAAATACTATTTTATAAAGAATTGAAAATTATAATTTTGCTAGCTAAGTTTACAATGATTTGCAGTTCTGGGACATACCACTTAAAAGTATTAAGTGTATTTATTATATTTTTTTGCTGTGGCCAGTAAGGGGCAGATATAAATGAGCTCCTGCATTGATCAAGCAATCACCATGTAGCATGTGTTCAGGGGTAAGGTTCTAGGTTCCATATAATACACCCCACCCTGTGGCACTGAAAAAAACCCTATAGTTTTCAATTTTAAAGAGCCATTATAGTTAAAAAAATATATATCCATGTGATTTTAAGACAAGCAACCCTGCAACTTTACGTGTTAACCTCTACAAATTGATTAAAAACAAAGTTAAAGTAACATTCTGGACTCACAGAGCACTGTAGACCCAAGCAGAAACTCCCACCTATCCAATCAGCAGCGCTAGTCATATGACCCAGCTGGTAAAAGGCAGTTTCTCTATCTCAATGCTCTGCAAGTCCTGCACGAACTTTAATTATGTATTTCACCCATTTTAAGGGGACAATGTCCCTTTAAATTATAGTAACATTTAAGCTGGGTTCAGACTTGGAGAAGCTGAGAACTATGGAATAAAGCCTATAAACTACAAGTATGCAAAATTGTGTTATATTTTGTTTTGCTATTTAAATAAAAGCAATTCTTCAAGCTCCCAAAATGTATATTGTAACCTTTCTAGAGCTAGGATTGGAAGTACAAAGAATAACGAAGACAGGATTATTACTGACATTTAGTTGTCACCTTAATAATAGAAATACTATATATTTAATAAACATAAAAACAATTGTACTACAGATACAAGGTGTACTACCATATACATCTGCTGTTTGATCTAATCTTTCAGGCTTCACTCTTATCATTAGGAAGATTTTTTGTTCAAGTCTGGAGTATGTGTTCCTTGTTAATAATATTTTTACTTGTAAGAAACATCATTCAATACTTTTCCACACTGGAGTTCTGTTTAAATAACTATTTTTTTTTCATTCAGTGACTAGGAAATGCTTTTGTTTCATTTAAAGAGAGATGTTCATGCATTTTATCTCATATTTTTTGTTTTCTTGAATAAACAGTCATTGTAAATCTAAACTCTTTTTGTGAAGTACAGAAGCTACTGTCACTTTATTTGATATAATGGTTTAGTTTTATTTTGTAAATTGAAAAAATATAGCAATACTTATTCGTGCACTGCCGTTACAGGTCTTTGCTGCTGGATATCTTTATGATTGTGTATTGCTTACAGGGACATGAAACCCAATTTTTTTATTTTGTGGTTCAGATAACATGGTATTTTAAACAACATTCCAATTTACTTTCAGAAGAAGAGCCACGGGGTGCGGCTGCACTAATCCGGAACCGGAACACACAAGGAGGCAAAAGGTTATCCAATAAAAAGCCAGCTATACCGGAGTGCCGTAGTCAGGGAGATCAGCCCCAAATACAAATGCCAAAGAGAAAAAGATAGGCAGGCACTACTACGGGTGTAAAGTAAAAGAAAAAGCAATCTTTATTAGCATCCAGTAAAAATTCAAGGAAGCAATAAGCACCAAAGAAGATGCAGACAAACAGACAATCAATGAGGGACAATTGGCCGTTTGCCTGTTTGTCTGCATCTTCTTTGGTGCTTATTGCTTCCTTGAATTTTTACTGGATGCTAATAAAGATTGCTTTTTCTTTTACTTTACACCCCGAGTAGTGCCTGCCTATCTTTTTCTCTTTGGCATTCCAATTTACTTCTATTATCAAATTTGGTTCATTTTCTTGATATCCTTTGTTGAAAAGCTTACCTTGGTAGGCTCAAGAGCAGCCTGTTTTAACTTGCTCACTAGATGTCTTCAGCTAACTCCCAGTAGTGCATTGCTGCTCCTTCAACAAAGGATACTAATAGAATGAAGCACATTTACTAATATAGCTAAATTAGAAAGTTGTTTAAAATTGTATGTTCTATTTGAACCCAGAAATAATTTTGTGTGTGTTTCATGCCCCTTTAAATGGACACTATACACCTTATAATTACAAGATATTTCTGTTGTCTTGCAATAGCATTGTTTGCTGCAATTATTTTTCAATAGCTAAACTCCACCAACCATTTGTCTTATTTGGAGGAACCAATCTGTGCTTATTTCTAAAGAAGGGTTAACAGTTTTGTCTACAGAATACTCTATGGAAGGAATATAATAGAAGCATTTATTGTTATGCTTCATATGATTATCAGCTAATACATCATCTACACCACAGTGTACAAAAGATCAGTATTTAACACAGTAAATCATGTTGTTGCAGTTCACCATTTGCCTTTACCCATTTAATCCAGTTATAAAGTTATTGTATCTTTTTACAACATTTCTTAAATAATTTCAAAGAACATGGAAGTAAAAATTAAACATATTTTTTTGTTGATATCCTTTGTTTTTTTCTTGATATCCTACCAGAAATTTCTTCTTTATGGGGGCACTTCCAGGAGGCTCGCTGGTTATTTGTGGGTGGGACCTCAGTGAGAGAGTGGGAATGGGCGTGTCAGATGTGGGGCAGGTGTGTCAAGGACAGGACTGGGCGTGTCACAGGTGGAATTGGGTGTGTCATAGATGGGACCGGTGTTCTGGTAAGAGGCCGAACTTTTGAAAAGAGCGAACCATGTCACTTCCTGTGATGTTACATTAGCTGTTTTACACATTTTGGCACTAATGCGCATGCGTGCCAGCGTCATCACATACCTGGCCGCATACGTCACTGGTAAACTATTTAGACCTGTGAAATTCAGAAGCCTTTCTATAGCGCATGCGTGGGATTTTCTATTACAAATGGGGGGTTTATGGAAAGCTGTTTATTCATCTCCTCGGCAATATTTGGAAGTCCGCCCCCCCCACTGCAACTACTCCCATTAAGCTGAGTCTCTGTGCGTTTATGACAAAGAGCCACTCGGCTATCGCCACTGCTTCTTCTGCTGATCCAATGCTTATTGCTGCAACAAATGTTTAAACAATGACATTGAAGGGAGTCTGTGAAAAGCTGCAATTGGATCAGCAGAAGAAGCAGTGGCGATAGCCAAGTGGCTGTTTTATGATGAATTCAGTTTTGAGTTTAATGTCCTTTTAAGCTTGGTCACTTTAAGTGAGATTGTGATTGTGTGTGTTTACTGCTCTCTTGAATTCAACATTAAAAAAAAAAAATTTCTCTCTGATATGGTGCAGCAGGTGAGATTTTATTCATCTGTATATGTGCATAGTAACAAGGCATGTGTGTTCATCCATTTGTACAAGAGGCGGTGAAGAACATCTGTAATTGTCTGACTGATATTTACACATCTGGAGGCATACGAAACCCAACAATTTCTTTTTGTGATTCCGACAGAGCATACAATAAAAAATAAAAAAGTTCCCAGTGTAGTGTAGTTATTCATTTAAAAAAATGTAGCATTTCTATTTTTTAAACAAAAAAATAACTGCAAGAAGCAGTTATAAGGGGTTAAATTTGGCGGATGCAGCACTGAAAGGTGGCTTTACATTCTGGTCTATAGAGACTTTAACCTCTAGTTATCAAGCTCCGTATTTACCTGCATTCGCCGGCCCAATACGCTCACCTAAGCTCGCCTAACATTGCCGCCGTGGATCTGAATACATTCACCAAAGTTATCAAGAAAGCTGTAAAGAAGCCGCGCACCAAGTACGGAGCGATGAGCAGCGGACTGTTGTTAACTAACAGTCATCGATCTCGCTGCTCATCGGCTTCTTTGCAGCTTTCTTGCTAGCCTGTCACTAAGTACCCACACTATACTATACTGTTTTACCCCCTAAACCGCCGCTCCCGGAGCCCCCCACACCTAAATAAACTTATTAACCCCTAAACCGCCGCTCCTGGACCCCTCCGCAACTATAATAAATATATTAACCCCTAAACCGCCACTCCCGGACACCACCGCCACTATAATAAATATATGAACCCCTAAACCGCCGCTCCCGGACCCCGCCGCCACCTACATTATACCTATTAACCCCTAATCTTACGTCCCCTATACCGCCGCCACCTACATAAAGTTATTAACCCCTATCCTGCCGATCCCAGACCCCGCCGCAAATAAATTAATTGTTTAACCCCTAAACTGCCACAACCGGAGCCCTCCGCCACCTACATTACATTTATTAAGCCCTACCCCCCAACACGGCCGTCACCTACATTACATTGATTAAACCGCCGCTCCTGGACCCCTCCGCAACTATAATAAATATATTAACCCCTAAACCGCCGCTCCCGGACTCCACCGCCACTATAATAAATATATGAACCCCTAAACCGCCGCTCCCGGACCCCGCCGCCACCTACATTATACCTATTAACCCCTAATCTTACGTCCCCTATACCGCCGCCACCTACATAAAGTTATTAACCCCTATCCTGCCGATCCCAGACCCCGCCGCAAATAAATTAATTGTTTAACCCCTAAACTGCCACACCCGGAGCCCTCCGCCACCTACATTACATTTATTAACCCCTATCCTGCCCCCCCCCAACACGGCCGCCACCTACATTACATTGATTAACCCCTAATCTACCCCCTACACCGCCGCCAGTATATTAAATGAATTAACCCCTAAACCTAAGTCTAACCCTAACACCCCCCTAACTTAAATATTATTTAAATTAATATAAATAAATATTCCTATAATTAAATAAATAATTCCTATTTAAAACTAAATACTTACCTATAAAATAAACCCTAAGATAGCTACAATATAACTAATAGCTACATTGTAGCTAGCTTAGGGTTTATTTTTATTTTACAGGCAACTTTGTATTTATTTTAAATAGGTACAATAGTTATTAAATTGTTATTAACTATTTAATAGCTACCTAGTTAAAATAACTACAAAATTACCTGTAAAATAAATCCTAACCTAAGTTACAATTACACCTAACACTACACCATCATTAAATAAATTAATTAACTACAATTACCTAACATTAAATAAAATTAACTAAAAATAACTAAAGTACAAAAAAAACTCTAAAGTTGACGGAAAATAAAAAATTACAAGAATTTTAAACTAATTACACCTAATCTAAGTCCCCTAATAAAATAAAAAAGCCCCCCAAAATAATAAAATTCCCTACCCTAAACTAAATTACAAATAACCCTTAAAAGGGCCTTTGGCGGGGCATTGCCCCAAAGTAATCAGCTCTTTTACCAGCCCTTTAGATTAAATCTTTTTTATTAAACATTTCAAGTTTACAATACAGAACATGTGAATCACAATCAACAACTAATGTATCATCTGGCCTCTACAAGGGATAGCCCGTAACACAACGAGACCTTGTCTGAGGTTCATAAAGTCACTGTAGTACCGCTAATAGAGCTAGTACTAATCCTAAGGTTTAAGTTCTCATCTCCCACTGGTCTCTCTGATTATGTCTTCTGGGAGGATGTTAACGGTTTTGTGATCTTATGGCATTTTTCCCTCCCCAGAGTCCATCTAGTGGGGTAGCATGAGGCAGACGAGTAGATGACTTGAATTGAGAGGGAGTCAAAGGAGAAACCCCCCAAACTCTATATTGTTGACCGTTTGAATAGATAACAATAAACCTGAAACAACCTAACCTTATAGTGTAAACAACTTTTTACAAATGAGTTCAAGGTTTTCTAAGTTTCATTAGATATAACTATATTTGTCACTACGGCTCAGTCTTCTTTTTCTGCAAAGGCTAGTTGCCCCCATTGCTCCTCAAAATGTAAGGAATTAAAAAAAACAAAACCCTATTTTCTTAGTTCTACAGTAGCGTGTTGTCTATGCGAGTGTACCCCCCCCCCATCACTCCTCTCCTGGCTGCTCCGCGGAGTGGAATCTGTTAGCCGTAAGTTCCCACCCTCCGCTCCTAGATTCCAATAAAACCATATTTTCTGGAAAGATTCTGAGGTGTTTTGTAGGTGTGCAGCAGATTCATACATAGAGTATGTTTGCCTGATCTTGGACAGAATTTCCGGCCATGAGGGTGCTCCCACTTTCCAATATTTTGCTATACTGGTTCTTGTGATGGTGCATAATATTCTAATAAAAGCATTAATATACCTATTAAAAGTGGGTAGGTTGTCATGTAAAAGGGCTTGTGCAACATCTAGGTGTATGGGTTCGTCTAATAGAGCGCTTAAAAGCTTAGAAAGGTTTTGCCATATGTTGTGAACCCTAGGGCATTCCCACCACATATGGAGGTAGGTCCCGACCTCTTCACACCCCCTGTAACAGAGTCTAGACCCATTCCTAACTGTGTGTGCTGTCTTGATAGGGGTTAGATACCATCTAAAAGAGGTCTTGATAATGTTTTCTCTAAGATCTGCGCTTAATAGATTTTTACATGATTCAGAAAACAGTCTGTCCCAATCATCCAGGTCTTTCTCCATACCCAGATCAGTTTCCCATCTGAGAATCAAAGGAGACTTAGATTTAAGTTTAGCTGACTGCAGGTCAATATAAATTTGTGAGATCGCGTGTTTGGCTCTATTTGGGGCACTACTCAATCTCTCCAGATTTGTAGTAGGTTGTAAACTGCTTTTGGCAATGTAGGTGCGTATCGCAGATGATATTTGCAAGTATAGGAACCACTGTAGTTGTAATGGTTCTATTTTTTGACTTAATTGTAGATAAGAAATAGGTGCTCCATTGCTTACCAAATCTGCGACTCTATAGAGACCTTTGTTTTCCCATTTACTTATTATTGGTCTATAGTCAGGGATTACCAAGTATTTTAGGGGTCTTTTCAGTGAGTTTACAGGGAAGATATTAGGGGTCCCAAGTACTGAATTCCACTCTCGTATTGTCAGTTTAGTAATTGGGGTGCTGTGTAATGTCTCCTCCCCCCCCACCCCGGAACCCCATATGATGTCTTCTGGGGAATTGAGCTTCCCCATCTCGGATTCCAATTTTGGCCAGAGGATATTATTAGCTCTCCTGCCACAAAGGGAGATCTGAGCCAGCTTGGACGCCCGATAGTAGTCCTGTAGGTTAGGTATCCCAACCCCTCCCAACTGTCTGTGTCGGGTGAGAATCCGAGATGGGATTCTAGCTTGTCTCTTGTCTCTGAGAAAGCTATGTAATGCTGATTGAACAGAGTCAAGGTCTTGTTTGTTGACCTTTATAGGTAATACTCTAAATAGATACAATAATCTCGGTAAAATGTTCATTTTAATGGAGGTTAGTCTCCCATACCAGGAGAAGTTGTATGTCTGCCATCTATTAAGGTCTGAGCGTATTGTTTTGAACAACGGGATGTAATTTTGTGTGTAAAGGTTAGAGGAATGAGGGGTTAAGTTTATCCCTAAGTATTTGATGCTGTTTTTGGCCCATCTAAATTCAAAGTTAGTTTCGATTATTTTAATTGTTTGTTTTGGGAGGTTAATGGGGAGGGCTTCACACTTGTCTATGTTAATTTTATACCCCGAGACAGAGGAAAATTCTTGGATAGTATTATACAGGATCGGGAGTGTCAAGAGTGGTTTGGTTATTGTCAATAAAATGTCGTCTGCAAACAACGTTATCTTATGGGTAAATTTTCCAATCTGCAAACCTGCTATACTTGGGTTATTTCGAATTGAAGCTGCAAGTGGCTCTATGCATAGCGCAAACAGGAGTGGCGAAAGAGGACATCCCTGTCTGGTCCCGTTTCTAATTGGAATGGTTGCAGATTGGTGGCCAATTGCTCTAATTCGTGCTGTAGGGCTGGAGTAGACATTCTTAAGCGCTGTTAGAAAGGCACCATGGATTCCTCTCTTTTCAAGCATCGTCCACATGTATTGCCAGTCCACTCTGTCGAATGCCTTCTCTGCATCCAAGGACAGGAGCAGAGAAGGCACTCTATTGTCAGTTAGATAGTCCACTACTACTGTCATTCGTCGTACATTGTCAGGAGCTTCCCTCCCTGCAATGAAGCCCACTTGGTCAGGGTGTATCAGCGTCGGGATTATTAGTTTGAGTCTGTTGGCCATCACCTTCGTCACTATTTTAATGTCCTGGTTTATGAGGGAGATAGGTCTGTAGTTGGAGCAATATTTTGGATTTTTCCCTGGTTTGGGTAATACAACTATTTTAGCCTGAAGTAATTCTGTTGAGATTGCATGGCCTTCCAGAATATGATTTACAAACTTAATCAAATGGGGAATTAGGACTGATTTGAACAATTTATAATACTCACCAGAGAATCCGTCTTTACCAGCCCTTTAAAGGGCCTTTTGCGGGGCATTGCCCCAAAGTAATCAGCTCTTTTACCTGAAAAAAAAAGAAATACAACCCCCCAACATTAAAACCCACCACCCACACACCCCTACTCTAAAAACCACCCAATCCCCAAGCAGCATCTTCTATCTTCAATCAACCGGAACGGAGCGGAGCCATCTTGAATCCAGCCGACGCGGAGCCATCCTCTTCCATCGACGTCCTAACACCGAATGAAGGTTCCTTTAAATGACATCATCCAAGATGGCGTCCCTTGAGTTCCGATTGGCTGATAGGATTCTATCAGCCAATCGGAATTAAGGTCGGAAACATCCGATTGGCTGATGCAATCAGCCAATCGTATTGAAGTTCAATCCGATTGGCTGATCCAATCAGATTGAGCTTGCATTCTATTGGCTGATTGGAACAGCCAATAGAATGCGAGCTCAATCCGATTGGCTGATTGCATCAGCCAATTGGATTTTTCCTACATTAATTCCAATTGGCTGATAGAATCCTATCAGCCAATCGGAATTCAAGGGACGCCATCTTGGATGACGTCATTTAAAGAAACCTTCATTCGGTGTTAGGACGTCAATGGAAGAGGATGGCTCTGCGTCGGCTGGATTCAAGATGGCTCCGCTCCGGTTGATTGTAGATAGAAGATGCCGCTTGGATGAAGACATCTGCTGCTTGTAGGACCTCTTCTGCTCGGATTCAATGAAGACTTCTGGATGGATCGGATGACCGCTTGTGCCTGGCTGGGTGAAGACAGCTTAAGGTAGGGTGATCTTCAAGGGGGTAGTGTTAGGTTTTTTTTAAGGGGGGATTGGGTGGGTTTTAGAGTAGGGGTGTGTGGGTGGTGGGTTTTAATGTTGGGGGGTTGTATTTCCTTTTTTTTTTCAGGTAAAAGAGCTGAGTACTTTGGGGCAATGCCCCGCAAAAGGCCCTTTTAAGGGCTGGTAAAAGAGCTGATTACTTTGGGGCAATGCCCCGCAAAAGGCCCTTTTAAGGGCTATTTGTAATTTAGTTTAGGGTAGGGAATTTTATTATTTTGGGGGGCTTTTTTATTTTATTAGGCGGCTTAGATTAGGTGTTATTAGTTTAAAATTCTTGTATTTTTTTATTTTCTGTAATTTAGAGTTTTTTTGTACTTTAGTTATTTTTAGTTAATTTTATTTAATGTTAGGTAATTGTAGTTAATTAATTTAATTTATTTAATGATAGTGTAGTATTAGGTGTAATTGTAACTTAGGTTACGATTTATTTTACAGGTAATTTTGTAGTTATTTTAACTAGGTAGCTATTAAATAGTTAATAACTATTTAATAACTATTGTACCTAGTTAAAATAAATACAAAGTTGCCTGTAAAATAAATATAAATCCTAAAATAGCTACAATGTAACTATTAGTTATATTGTAGCTAGCTTAGGGTTTATTTTATAGGTAAGTATTTAGTTTTAAATAGGAATAATTTATTTAATTATAGGAATAATTACGTAGATTAATTTAAATAATATTGAAGTTAGGGGGGTGTTAGGGTTAGACTTAGGTTTAGGGGTTAATAGATATAATGTAGGTGGCGGCGGTGTAGGGGGGCAGATTAGGAGTTAATAAATGTAATGTAGGTGGCGATGGGCTCCTGGAGCGGCGGTTTAGGGGTTAAACAATTTATTTGCGGCGGGGTCCGGGATCGGCAGGATAGGGGTTAATACGTTTATTAGAGTTGCGGAGGTGTAGGGGGGGCAGATTAGGGGTTAATAAATTTAATGTAGGTGGCGGCGGGGTCCGGGAGCGGCGGTTTAGGGGTTAATAAGTTTAATGTAGGCGGCGGCGGTGTAGGGGGGCCAGATAAGGGGTGTTTAGACTCGGGGTACATGTTAGGGTGTTAGGTGCAGACACTTCCCATAGGAATCAATGGGATATCGGGCAGCAGTGAACATGAGCTCTCGCTGCTGTCAGACTTCCATTGATTCCTATGAGATCCGCCGCCTCCAGGGCGGCGGATTGAAAACCAGGTACGCTGGCCCGGAATATTGGCGAGCGTACCTGCTAGTTCTTTGATAACTAGCAAAAATAGTCAGATTGTGCTGAACTTGCGTTCGGAACATCTCGAGTGACGTAACCATTGATCTGCGTCGGACTGAGTCCGGCGGATCGTAGGTTACGTCACTAGATTCTACTTTTGCCGGTCTGTAGGGCTTGATAACTACAGCGAATCAGCCCCGCCACAAATACGCTGCGGAAATACACTGCTCAAAAAAATAAAGGGAACACTAAAATAACACATCCTAGATCTGAATGAATTAAATATTCTAATTAAATACTTTGTTCTTTACATAGTTGAATGTGCTGACAACAAAATCACACAAAAATTAAAAAATGGAAATCAAATTTTTTAACCCATGGAGGTCTGGATTTGGAGTCACACTCAAAATTAAAGTGGAAAAACACACTACAGGCGGATCCAACTTTGATGTAATGTCCTTAAAACAAGTCAAAATGAGGCTCAGTAGTGTGTGTGGCCTCCACGTGCCTGTATGACTTCCCTACAACGCCTGTGCATGCTCCTGATGAGGTGGCGGATGGTCTCCTGAGGGATCTCCTCCCAGACCTGGACTAAAGCATCCACCAACTCCTGGACAGTCTGTGGTGCAACGTGAAGTTGGTGGATGGAGCGAGACATGATGTCCCAGATGTGCTCAATTGGATTCAGGTCTGGGGAACGGGTGGGCCAGTCCATAGCATCAATGCCTTCGTCTTGCAGGAACTGCTGACACACTCCAGCCACATGAGGTCTAGCATTGTCTTGCATTAGGAGGAACCCAGGGCCAAGTGCACCAGCATATGGTCTCACAAGGGGTCTGAGGATCTCATCTTGATACCTAATGGCAGTCAGGCTACCTCTGGCGAGCACATGGAGGGCTGTTCGGCCCCTCAAAGAAATGCCACCCCACACCATTACTGACCCACTGCCAAACTGGCCATGCTGGAGGATGTTGCAGGCAGCAGAACGTTTTCCACGGCGTCTCCAGACTGTCACGTCTGTCAAATGTGCTCAGTGTGCCCCTGCTTTCATCTGTGAAGAGCACAGGGCGCCAGTGGCGAATTTGCCAATCTTGGTGTTCTCTGGCAAATGCCAAACGTCTTGCACGGTGTTGGGCTGTAAGCACAACCCCCACCTGTGGACGTTGGGCCCTCATACCACCCTCATGGAGTCTGTTTCTGACTGTTTGAGCAGACACATGCACATTTGTGGCCTGCTTGAGGTCATTTTGCAGGCCTCTGGCAGTGCTCCTTCTGTTCCTCCTTGCACAAAGGCGGAGGTAGCGGTCCTGCTGCTGGGTTGTTGCCCTCCTATGGCCTCCTCCACGTCTCCTGATGTACTGGCCTGTCTCCTGGTAGCGCCTCCATGCTCTGGACACTACGCTGACAGACACAGCAATCCTTCTTGCCACAGCTCGTATTGATGTGCCATCCTGGATGAGCTGCACTACCTGAGCCACTTGTGTGGGTTGTAGACTCCGTCTCATGCTACCACTAGAGTGAAAGCACAGCCAGCATTCATAAGTGACCAAAACATCAGCCAGAAAGCATAGGAACTGAGAAGTGGTCTGTGGTCACCACCTGCAGAACCACTCCTTTATTGGGGGTGTCTTGCTAATTGCCTATAATTTCCACCTGATGTCTATCCCATTTGCACAACAGCATGTGACATTGATTGTCACTCAGTGTTGCTTCCTAAGTGGACAGTTTGATTTCACAGAAGTGTGATTGACTTGGAGTTACATTGTGTTGTTTAAGTGTTCCCTTTATTTTTTTGAGCAGTGTATATATATATATATATATATATATATATATATAAAAATTAATATACACATAAATTTTAAATTTGATTCCCACCCCTGCGCAATTTTCCCTCTTTGCTGTGCTAGTTTTCATGCCATGTCTCACCTCATGAAAACAAGGCTCCCATCGGATCCTATGGAAGCGCACTCTCATGATCTGGTATTAGTGCAGCTCAAAATATTGCTCTCACATAAGCGATATTTTGAGCTCCAGTCATAATCTGGTCCAGAATGGGGATAATGGATACAAATCACCTTGTAAATGCCATAGTTCTCTGTAGTTTTGCAATAAAATAACATGCAAGTGTAAAACCATTCTGAATACATTAACACCTTGCTTGCTGCAGTTGTTTTTTAAAGGACAAACTCTCTACTCAACTGTTGTCTTATTTGGAGGACCCACTCCAGCTATGTAACTGAAGTAGACAAAATATACCACTGTCTTTTTTTTAGCAAAACTTGCATTGTTGTTTTGTATCATATTCTATCACCTCTGCTGAGGCCAATTAATAACATATATGTAGCAGGGTTACTTGTGAACTCTTGTGAAGTCTTCATTAAGCCATTTACAGAATTAAATTGCAGGTAAATGTGAACACAGCAATACATTTTGAAAAGTATATTGTCAATTTTTTAAACATTTTTAATTTAATCTCAAAGGGTTAGTAGTGTCCCTTTAAGCAGCCCAAGAAAAATGAACCAGATAATTGCTTTGGTTGCAAGAAAAATACCTTTATAAGAATATTCTAATGATAGATTGTTTTTATGGTCCTTTTTAAAAAAGGCATATGTTGCAAGGTATTTAAAGCTACAGAAAAGACTGCTCAATATAGATCTGTGGGTCTTGATTTCCAAATAGGAAACAGGATCACTCCAGGGATTTTATGATGTACAAAACAACAACAAAATAAACAACTTATTGCAACGTATTCTATACACAGAGTAGCATTGGGCAGCCACATCATTTTATACACAGTAAGCTCTAATCAAACGCTATAAAAAGAATGAGATGGAGTTGCCTTCTGTTCAGTACCCTGCCGAGAGAGGAATAGCCTGGGAGAGATGCTTAGCTAAGCTGGGACACCAACCTGGCTGTTTAAATAGGAAACAAATGACTTCTCTCTGAATATAACTATTATGCTCAGTCAGACATAACATTTAAACACACAAGTATATCAGCAGCTGTTTCTCCTCTATCCCAAATAGATGGTGATTAAGCAGACTTCAGGATCGATTTATCAAGCTGTGAAAAGATTGTCTATGTGCAGATATTCAACGGGCAAATTTCAGCCTGGGGTAATATATGAGCAGCAGGTGACACTGCACATTATAACTCCTCTTCAGTGGGAATTATCACATAACTTTACAGTCCTTGCTGGCAAAAGTAAAACTGTCATCAGATCAAGGATAAAAAGAGAATAGAATAAATTCCTGAATTCCTTCAATCCTTTAGCTGCTGGAAACCAAAGAGTTAAGAATGGGTTGGAGGAGATAAAAATAACTGATCCATGACGAATGCACTTGGTTTCCATGTTGTACAATTATTATGGGACAACACACCCCACTATCTACCTGGGTGCAAACTTTAAAGGGATAGTAAAGTCCTAGCTAGACATTCATGGTTTAGACAGAGCATACAATTTTAAACAACATTCCAATTTACTTCTATTATTTTAATTTGCTTCATTCTCGTGTTATCCTTTGCTTAAAGGTTTATCTAGGAAAGCTCAGGAGCAGCATATAACCTAGGTTTTAGCTGCTGATTGGTGGCTGCATATATATACCGATTGTCATTGGCTCCCCCACGTGTTCACTTAGCAAACAGTAGTGCATTGCTGCTCCTTCAACAAATGATACCAAGAGAATGAAACAAATTTGTTAAAATGTTTAAAATGGTATGTTCTACCTAAATCGTGAAAGAAAATGTTTGGATTTCATGTCCCTTTAAGCAGTAGAAATACTCTACAAACAGTAAATACAAATATATGCAAGTTACAGTAAATTGCTTTCCTAGTATACAATAGTTTAGCCTCTTCACTATAACTAGTTTAAAATATGTCAAAAATATATGGGAAAATGTCCGTCATGTTTAAGGTTTTCATTTTATTAAAAAAAAAAAAAGAAAGTTGATTTTCAGAGATTTTTGCAAAACCGAGTGCAACTGTAATTTATCTGCATCAAGAACGGGTTTACTTTGTGCATAAAAGTCTAGATATTTAATCATAGCTAATGGGATATTCTAACTTTAAAAAGTCTGTTTTATTAGAGCTTTGTAGTTTTTTGTTTTTTGTTACTATTTGTTTAATCCTTGCAAAGTAAAAGGGAATTAAAGGCCCATTAAATAAAGTATATTTTCCTAATCAACAAATTCATAATAGAAAGACAATACAACTTAGTCTGAAGTTCAAATTAGAAGTAGATTTTTATTTATTTTTTTTTGCTTAGAAATTAGCATATGAGCCAAACAGTATTTCACTTTTAACTAATAATACCAAGAGAACTAAGCAAATTTGCTGATAAAAGTAAAATGGAAAGTTGCTTATAATGACATGCCCTATATGAATCATGAAAGTTTAATTTTGACTAGACTGTCCCTTTAACCCCTTAAGGACCAGCGACGTACCCTGTATGTCGCTGGCCTTTTTTTGGGACTTGATTGTTTTATAGTGCGGTCTTGCCACCAGCGTTGAGACTGCTCTATTCCACAAAGCCTGCTGGAGGGAGGGCATTAATAGCGTGTTCTTGCTAGACTTGTGCTATTATGTCCTGAAAAAACCCTTAACCCTCATTAAGGGTTAAGTAAAGTAAGATACGTAGTAAAAATTTACCCCACTGGTAACACCCTCCAGTTTGGATAATTATAATAAAGCACCATTGGATTAAATCAGATGTGTAGTGTTATTGCATAGAATAAGACAAAGAGCGTAACTCCAGTGATAAAGTAGAAATGTTCTCTAATTATGTGTAAAGGGACCACCATGGGTATGCGGTCATGGGTGCCGCCATAGTAAAATCTAACTTTCTTTGCTTTCCAGCACTGATGTGATTCTACATGTGCAGCAACTCTCCTATAGATACCTACAGTGTAACCTAGGTTCCAAAATGGCATCAACAATAATCAGAGGGAGGTGCATGAAAAATATTTAGTCATTAATGTCCCTTTAATTGCACAGTTTTACAGATATTTGTGCACCCATCAATAAAAATTGTATACCTCATGAATCTCTAAAATGGTGGCCACCTAGCTAAAAACGTATAACAGAAACACAATGTAATGTCACATGTATCAGTATTGAAGAATGTATAAAAAATTCTCTGGGGCATATGTATCAATGTGCGAGCGTACATGATACAAAGTAGCGTATCATGTCCGCTGCACATCGCTACATATCGATAAATGCCGACAGCATACGCTGTCGGCATTTATCATTGCACCAGCAGTTCTTGTGAACTGCTGGTGCAATGCCGCCCCCTGCAGATTCGAGCTAATTAACCGCTACCGCTAGCAGGGGGTGTCAATCAACCCAACCGTCTCTCTCTCAAATAAATATTAAGTAAAATATTTTATATTTAAATTGAAACAAACACAACTGTATCAGTTGAATACTTTCTAATAAAGATCAATGTATGCTACATCCTCTTAAAGTGAAAGTAAATCCTAGAGTTTTACAAACGCTAGGATTTACTATTGAAACAAATAAAGGGCACTTTCATTCATGAAGTATAAGATACTTCATTTAGAAAGCTCTTTTATTTGATTCAATCGATCGCCGCTCTTAGGTCCTACAGCAGAGCACGGCTAAAATATTTTTTACGCTAAAACATTTAAACACTATTAAAACATATAAAATACAAAAGTTCAACTCACATAAATAATAAAATAGCATTAGTGTTACCTTTTCATGTGAATGAGAGAAGGTCTTTGAGTACAGTGTACCTTTAAAGTAACAGTTAGTCGACTCATCCAGCCTAACTCTTAGTTGTGCTGAACAGGGGATAATGAGCCGGATCGGGCAATATTGATGCCTCTAATGCAAAACTAGTCTACTACCCTATTATGGAGAGGCTATACTTCAAAATCAAGACCCTTATGGAAGAGTGGGAAGCGCAAATCTGTAAAAGAGTGGACCAAATTCTTACATTCCTGACTACATCACCTTTGGCATATAACGCAGCCACGCAGCAGGAAATACCGCAGTCTGAATGGCGGCTTCCTTCCTCACAGCGAGCTAATCTCATAGAACGCCGGATTCCAAGAGAGAGTGGGATAATACCGCAGAGCTTACCTGGTGCAGATTCCTCCCCACAGACCCTGGATGTTCGCAGCCCAGAGTGTTTGGAGCATTTTCGGACAGATCGTAGACCCATCGAGGCTCCCCAAAAGCTTGCAGGTGTGTGTGACACGCAGGATCTAGCTGCTGTGCTGTGGGCCCAGTCGACTACGTGGAGAGATACAGCTGGCTCTCCTGGAGGGAAGATGGGGCCTCCCAGCATAGGTATCTTTAAGGGACTAGGAGTCACAAACTGGGATGTATGCAAACAGCTGGATGGTATGAGCTGGTCGGTGGGAAACCTTTCCTCTAATTTCGGCAGCCCTGTCTCTTCAGGATCAATTGAACTCTCAGATACTGGCGCATATGCTGGGGATGTGAGTATGGAGGTCCGGTCTGGCATCGGTTAACTTTAGTCACCCTGTTTGGCCCTAAACAAGAGCTACATCTCTGAGTTATTGGGACTCTCTTTTTTTTTTGGACTAAGGACGACCTTTGGTCTGATGTGTTCCTTAAAGTTGCTGTAATATGTATCAGAGACTGCTCACTAGTGCACTATATGATGCCATATTTAGTATTGCTATGTACTGCTATATTGGAAGTATGAGATACAATTGCTGTTCCCTGAGTAAGGCAGTACATGGTTAACTGATACAGGGACATTATATAAATAATATGCTGTATTTTCTTTATCTTATCTTAGAATAGAAGTTTATTTAGCTTAGAATATCCCTGAATGAGGGCTTATGCTGGCCCATATAATAGGCCCAAATCCATGGGGTATCATGTTATTATAGCTTTAATATAGGAATTATATTTTTATTAAGTGTTAGCTAATGGAGGTAGGGGCTCCTTAATAATATCTTAAACCCCATATGGTCTTCATATGATAAAGTATGCCTGTAAGAAAAATAGTACTCGCATGTTTTGCATATAGTAAAATAAAGTATGCCCCTTTATCTAAAAAGGGGCACCTATAGCTAAAACCCCCTACATTCGCCTATCGTTTACTAGTAATACTCATGGGCTAAAATTGCCCACTACTTGTCAGTTGAAGTGGGCTTCATCCCTAGTTTAGCATATTTTAGGGGGGCTCTATGGCATAATGCATATACTATTATATTAGGGTGAAAATGTGTTGCTTTGCATGCTAGGTTATTCAATTGTGAAGACCTGTGTGCTTGAATGCATGTAGTTGTATGTATATATTATTGAGCTATATCCAAAGTTTATGCTGTACTAGACATGTCGTTCACTATAATGTGCTGAACTCTTAGAGCATTCTGTTGGCATAATTTTAAAAGTAAGGGTCCAATGTATATCAGGTGCTATTTAATGATACCCCCCTCAAACTTTTTAAGGTAGAGAAAACTTTATTTTAGCATTGGGTCACAGAGTGGCCCTGTTAACATTTCTTCCATTCTTTACCCATCATCTATATATTCTTTTTTTTTTTCCTTTTTTTTTTGCTAACACATCTTCTGTTGCCCAAATTCAACTGCATGTATTATAAGTTCTGTTGAATATATCACAGACAAGTACAAGCCTGCATATGTTGCGAATTGATCATTGAAATTAGGCTTATACTAAGTTGGATGTTTTACTCTGTGTTATTGGTCCTTTCGAATAATCACTTAGGTAAAATGAGGTAATATACATAGCTAGAAAATGTACCTTTGGGTTAGGATATACTTAGATTTTACAGATATGAAGACATGCTTGTTTAATTCACCATGTAAATCTTGATGTATGTCAAATGGGCATGTTGCCATGATGTTTGTTTTTGCGATTGTATTTTTGTTTGCCATTTTACCTCAATAAAAAATTATTTAACAAAAAAAGAAAAAAAAAAAAAAAGTAACAGTTAGTCAAAACTAAACTTTCATGGTTCAGATAGGGCATGCAATTTTAAATAACTTTCCAATTTACTTTTATCATCAAATTTTATTTGTTCTCTTGGTATTCTTTGGTGAGAGAAAACCTAGGTAGGCTCATATGCTAATATCTAATACCTTAAGTTTAAGACCACCTCTTATCTCAGTGCATTTGACTATTTTTCACAGTTAGACAGTGCTAGTTCAAGTGTGTCATATAGATAAAATTGTGCTCATGCATGTGGAGTTATTTATGAGTCATCACTGATTGGCTAAAATGCAAAAGAACTGAGATGAGGGGGCAGTCTGCAGAGGCTGAAATACAAGGTAATCACAGAGGTTAAAAGTATATTAATATAACCATGTTGGTTATGCAAAACTGGGGAATAGGTAATAAAGGGATTAACTATCTTTTTAAACAATAACAATTTTGGTGTAGAATGTCCCTTTAAGTGAATGTTTTTAATAAAGAGTTTTGATATGAATATACTTTGTATCAAGTTTTGTGTTTTGAATTTTGGGCTATGTGCCTGAAATCTCGAGCCACATTTGCTGATTGGAACAAATTTCTTGAAATCAGTGAATGTGTTTATCATTAGAGAATGTTACTGTTACCAGTGGAGTTGTTTTCTCTGTGTTTTATTGCTACATAATATCTCTGAGCATCTGATTGTAGCCACTGGTCATTTACTTCTAATGTTTTCACCATTTGGAGTAATTTTGGGAGGTAGCAGAGAATCCTGAGATGGACACTGTTACTTTTGATATCATTATGCTATTTATTTAGTAGCACTATTGTTTGTCTTTTGTTTGCATTGACCAGCGAGCCTTGATATCTAGCATAGTCTTTTCTCACCCCTGTATAACATTATTAATGGTTTGTTAGGTGATACATAATGTCTGGAAATAATTAATGCTGCAATGTCAGACTACAAGGACTCAGTGATGTTAACTCAACAAAAACTCCATATGTTGCATTGGATGATTTTCTTGTGAGAGTGTTTTGCAGTGGTGTCAGCAATGAATAGAAAACAGATGTCCCTGGACAGTGATTAAGGACAGAATTGGACTCTAAGGTTTTATTACTTCAACTAGAAGATTCATTGTGACTGTGAGGGGTAGATTTATCATAGTGCGAGCGGACATGATACGATGTAGTCTTGTGAACTGCTGGTGCAATGCCGCCCCCTGCAGATTCATGGCCAATCGGCCGCTAGCAGGGGGTGTCAATCAACCCGATCGTATTCAATCGGGTTGATTTCTGTCCGCGGCCTCAGAGCAGGCGGACAAGTTATGGAGCAGTGGTCTTTAGACCGCTGCTTCAAAACTTCTGTTTCCGGTAAGCCTGAAGGCTCGCGCGGAAACAGGGGCATCAAGCTCCATACGGAGCTTGATAAATTGGCCCCTGAGTGTCCATTTAGCGTCATTAATAGCTGATACATCAATATAAAGGGACAGTAAATGTAAAGATTTTTATCTCATGATTCCACTGCGTTAGTGCTGATCAGGTGAGAGCATGTATTATATCTTTATTTAAAGGGACATGAAACCCAAAATGTCATGTTTCATGATTCAGATAGAGCGCACAATTATAGACAATTTTCTAATTATCTTATTTGCTGAACCCCTCTGATGAGCCAATGTCAAGAGGCATATAGGTGCAGCCACCAATCAGCAGCTAGCTCCAAGCAGTGCATTGCTGCTCCTGAGCCTACCTAGGTATGCTTTTCACCAAAGAATACTAAAAGAACAAAGCAAATTAGTTAACAGAAGTAATTTGGAAAGTTGATTAAAATGGCATGTT
Organism: Bombina bombina; assembly: GCF_027579735.1. NCBI lineage: Eukaryota > Metazoa > Chordata > Amphibia > Anura > Bombinatoridae > Bombina > Bombina bombina. The sequence continues at coordinate 56,282,189 of NC_069501.1, read as the reverse complement.
CTATCTGAATTGTGATAGTTCAAGGGTTAGTAAAGTAGTAAAGTCAAAAGTAAACAAATGAATTGGATAAAGCATAAGGCTTGAAGCAAATTTCCAATTTACTTCTATCATTAATTGTGCTTAGTTACTTTGGTGTCCTATGTTAAAGGGACATTCCAGTCAAAATATAAATGCACATAGATTTATTGCATCTTTGAATAGAGACATATTTGCAATATACATGTATTGGCAAAAATGCTTCTATTATGAGTTAGAACTGTTTTAGTGTTAACATTTTTCTCTGCATGTGCATGTGAAGCATAGCTAGATATTTGCACTGCACCCACATTTTAAAAAATGCAGCTGCTCACGTCATCAGTGGGATTTGTATCATGTCAGCAATTAACAAATTGAGTCATTACCAGATGGTACAAGCACCTTAGGCTCTCCAAACAAGTGTTGTGTTTAAAATGCTGGTGCACGGTGCATACTTAAATACACTTTTGAAACAGTTATCGCTTTTATTAGAAGCAGTTTTGCTAATGCATGCATATTACAAAATTGCTTCTGTTCAATACCGAAATACACCCATGTGGTTTCCAATTTTGGCTGGAATATCCCTTTAATAAGTAATACTTGGTGGGCTCAGGAGCATGCACGTGTCTTTAGCCATCTGGCAGCAGGGTTTCTAGCAATGTTATACATACAAAAACTGCTGCCATAGAATGATACAGACACTCTATGGCAGAAGAGTTTTCAACTATGTATAACATTGCTTTAAACAATGTTGCAAACACTGCTGACAAATAGCTAGAGACACATGGCACACTCCTGTGCTCACCTAGGATTACTCTTTAAGAAACAATACCAAGAGAACCAAGTAAAATTGATAAGAGATGTATATTGGAAATTTGTTTAAAATGTAATGCTCTATACATACCATTGAAGTTTAGTTTTAACTTTACTCTCCCTTTACTCTCCCTTTAATACTTGAAACTGCATCCTGCATAACCTTTCGGCCACTCCCCAAACAATCATTTTTTTCTCTCATCCTACAACTATGGTACAGCCAATGAATAGCTGCACTGCCCACTCTATAGACCGACTGATGTGAGTACTATAACAGTGTCTTGCCCATGTATCTGTTACTCCAGCATTATTGGTCATGTGACATATATACTCCAATAAGTTTCTACCTAGCTAGGCTTTATAAAACTCCACTGGTAGTTTGGACTACCCGCTTTTCTTTCTGCAGCATCTAGGACAGGGCAGCTCAATACAGGAAATGCCCTGACACACCCAACCTCTCCTGTAACATGTCCAGTGCCCAGTCACTCTCATCACAGGCCCGCCCACAAAACACAAGTTTACCACCACCCGGTCCCAAATCCCTTCACCTCCGTATCCCAGAATGGCTCCAGGGAATGCTGGGAAATATTGCTTTTGTTTCTATTTTATTCATGAAAAAGCAATTAAAATATTTTGCATGAAAAAATAAATTGTAAAAACTTTTCAACTTTAAAGTGAAATTCTGAATTGCTGGACCATTTAATTCTCTCCCTCTACACAGATTATAAATAGGGAGTGCATAATATGTGTATGTGTTTGCATATTATATATATATATTATTATTTTTATTAAATAATCTTTTATTGAGGTTCTTCATAAAAAGACAACAGAGGAAGAATATAACAAGTAACATACATGATCAAACATAGTTAACTGTTTTCAGTTGTTATACATAAATAAGAGAGATATCTTACATAGCAATACAAAGAGTTTATACATCACGATGTTAACATGCATTTTTTCACATAAATACTAGTGTTTGAGAGTGGCTAATGTATTGGCTACTTGTGAGCCAACTGATACAGGACAGGTACTCTGAGTATGGTAACCACAGAAATGACTTAAATATATTCATATGAGTTTTTTGGTATCGTTATTAGATGGATATAATGAGTACTGTATGGTAGGTGACATAGGTAAGCATTTGGCAAGGATAAAGGTCTAAGGACAGTTATATCAAGGGTGTGTCTTGATATTGTTTTAATCCTGGTTGCGATAAATAGTAAGGGAGAGAGGGAGAGAAGGGGAAAAAAAGGGGTCTATAGTCTAGAGGGAATAGGGTTTTGGGGAAGATTGGGTCTTATGCGGTAAAAGGTGGCCCAGACATGCCATATATTACGATAGAGATCTAGCTTATTCGTCATTCTAAAAGCATATTGTTCCATTGTTTTAATGTATGAAGATAATTTTTGAGAAGGAAGGAGGGGCTGTCTCTTTCCAGTCTCTTGCTATTGCAAGTTTTGTAGCCATTAGAAGATATATCATAAGGAATCTGTCGGATTCTTGCAAGTTAGAAGCACTGTGATGTAGAAGACTTAAGGCTGGGTCTATCGGTACAGTGATATTTAGGTCATTTAGCAATTTAAAAACTACTCTCTATAAGCATCGAATCTTTGGGCATTCCCACCAGATATGTATAGATGTGCCTAGATTTCCACATTCTCTCCAACAGAGAGGAGAATAATTTACATATAGAATTTATGTAGTGTGGTGGGTACTAGGTGCCAACGTACAGACATTTTGTAGTAGAGTTCCCACAATGTTGCACAATGCATTAATTTCTTGGCAACCACCAGCTCCCGGAACCACTCAGAGGCCTTTGTGACAGTATGTAGATCTCTCTCTCAGGCTATGTATTGGTTATGTTTAGTGAGTTCTGGAGTCGTAATAAATATTTACCCAATGCCCATCTTTGTTCCCACTTCGTCGGGTTTCTGGAGTTGTGCCCAGCAAGCCCCCAAGAGTTTAGTAGGCTTGCAAGGTGGAGATATTCAAAATGTAGCGACTGAGGAAGGGAAAACAACTCTCTGGCTGTTGCAAAATCTAGTATTTTGTTTACTCTATATATATTATTTTTTTTTTTTAATATGCATGGTGCCTTGTGCACAGTAGGTTGTGTTCAAAATTATGGCTGTGATAACTTTTACCAAAAGCATTACTGCATAAAATGCATGTTGCTGTGTATTTTGATCGTTCCTTTCAGTACCAGTTAAAGGGGTTTGTACTTACTGTTCTTATCCAGAAGTACCAGTTAAAGGGGACATGAAACCCAAAGTTTTTTTTTTTTTCATGATTCAGGCAGAGCATACCCAACTTATATAATCAAATTTACTTTGTTCCCATTGTATTCTTTGTTGAAGAGATACCTAGGTTAGTATCTTGAGCACTACATGGCAGGAAATAGTACTGCCATCTAGTGCTCTTGCAAATGCATAACATTTTTGCTGCCACATAATGCTCCAAACATGAGAACGTTTCTGAAAATACCACTCTGTTTTTCAACAAAGAATACGAAGAGTACAAAGAAAACTGTATAATAGAACTGGAAATGGTTTAAAATTCCATGTTCTATCTGAATTGTGAAAGAAAAATTGTGGGTTTCATGTCCCTTTAAAAGGATACTAAACCCAAATGTTTTCCTTTCATGATTCAGATAGAGCAATTTAAAGTAACTTTCTGATTTACTCCTATTGTCAAATTTTCTTCATTCTCTTGCTATCTATATTTAAAAATCAGGAATTTAAAGCATAGGAGCCAGACCATTTTTGGTTCATAACCTGCATTACACTTGTTTATTGGTGGCTAAATGTAGCCACCAATAAGCAAGAGCTATCCAGGGTGTTGAACCTAAAATGAGCTGTCTCCTTAGATTTGCATTCCTGCTTTTTAAATAAAGATAGCAAGAGAACCAAGAAAAATTGATAATAGGAATAAATTAGAAAGTTGCTTAAAATTGCTCTATCTGAATCATGAAAGAAAATGGGTTTAGTATCCCTTTAACTCTGCAGCAAACAGTGACAGGTTGCAAGCAGTCAATAAACCTAAAGGAAATATTTTATTTGAAACTATGCATTTTGAGAAGTTTTCAGTTGATGATGGAAATAAATCACTGGTATTTATAACCCAAGTGTTGTGTCACCAGTCTGGGAATTGGATTATATAGTGACATTCAACAAGATGTGTTACATTGTCTAGTCAAGTGAGTACAACTAAAGGAAAAGCAATCTGTTGCGTAGAAGGTCCCATTGTGGTATTTTTTAGAATGTGTCCATATTGATCCTTCTCTTTTTCTTTTGATACAATCATCTTTTGAAGAATATAACGTGAATCGATTAGATGTCACTGTGTACTGAGATTATTCTGTCAGGTGGAAGAGAAAACTCTAAAATGGGGGGGTTGCAAGAAGTGAGATTTGAGCCTAGTCTCGGATGAGTTGAAAGCAGAATTCGCTGGTTGCTTGAGCTGTTCTGGGAAGTTGCATTTTTACATATTAAATTGTGCTGCATGTCATAAATATTAAAAGGAATAATTTGCTGGCAAACTTATAGGTTATCATATTTTATTTTATATTTTCAGATATTTTCCACTCACATTGGAAGAGTTTTGCACATTCTGAGCAGTAATTCTGCTCCCTATCTTATTCAAGACCCCTTTAAGTAGGTGGAGCAATATTTCTATTGTAGTGATGTCAGATCCACTGAGTATGGAAATGGATCATCAGGTCAACATATGCTCCAATAAACAAAGACTGCACAATTAGGGCTATAAACAACAATAATGGTTCTATGTTGTAAACATGTTGTTGAAATTAAATATTCATCATTTTTTTACACACAAATAGTTTAATGTCAAAAATATTTTGTTTCTTATTCTCTCTCTTTCTCTCTCCATCAGTCTATCTATCTATCTATCTATCTATCTATCTATCTATCTATCTATCGCCTAAGTGTTTAACCCCCCTTTTTTTAGAAGGAGTTGTGATCAGTAATGCACAAATTATCTAATCCACGGATGAACATCTACCTAATACATGAGCCACAGATCAATACTTTAAAGGCCATAAGGGACACATATTTATTTATTGCTATTAAATATACACATAATAATAATAATAATAATAATAATAATAATAATAATAATAATAATAACAACAATAATAATAATTATTATTCTTATAACTATCATAAAAAGTCAATTGACACAGGACTAGATTTAGGTAATCCTCTAACTGCTGCTTCCCCCCTCCAGAGTGTTTTAAATTAACTACAGCACTTATTTTACGTTCTGTTTTTTCCCAGGTACAGAGGGCCACATGTGCCTCTCAGGCCACACAAGTTGTCTATCTCTGCTCTAATGAATTAGCACATGGATTTTTGTGCTTTCAAATCTCCAAACAATGCTATTGAATTCCCTTTTAAAACATTGTAATACTGTTATGCTTGTTACTACTAGCCAAATATGGTATTTATTGAAGACAAGACCATAACTGCTTTACATCATGTTTAAAACATACACTTTATTTTAAAGATGACCTGCTTCTTTTATTAAATGTTATGTAAATCCCCTAATGTTGACCCTATTGTTAAAGCTTTCACCTAACATTATTGTTTTCCTTGGCTACGCATGGAAATCCCATTACTGCGCAATAAAAATTACAAATCACCTGATATTTACAAATACAATTTGTTCATTTGCATTTTATTTTTTCCTCTCTCGTTTGCTGTTGTCGGGATAATGAGAAAAAATTATATCCCAGTCTTGTATCACTTAAAGACGAGTTTAGTAAAAGCTATTTACATGTAAATCAACATTTACCTGACTCTTACAATTACCCAGTGAGATAAACCATAACATTAAACAGACAAGGGGTGCCGCTAATGTACAAATTCCTGAAAGCAAAAGCAACAAGAAGTTTTAAATAAATATTCATTAAGCCAGAAGAATATCCTCTGTTATGTTGTTGGTGACAGAGTGTTATTAACTGTTTGCTTGCCAGAGAGGCTGAAGCAGATGTTTACTATGCAGTGTGTTTCAGCACTTCTAGGATGCAAGCGGTTAAATAACTTCTATTACTATTTCAGGATATTTCTGTAGTATTTCAATAAAATACATTATCAGCTAAGTGTGAACACTTTCTGAACACATTAACACTTTGCTTCTTGCAACTGTTGTTTTAACGCCTTTAACCACTTTGCTTATTTGTAGGAGACAATCCAGACTTGTTAATAGAGCAGAGAAGGCAAACTACTGAAATTAATCATGCATAAGTAGCAGGGTTAGGCTTGTAAGTCTGCAGTGTGAACTTTTAATTCTCAGAGTTGGAAAACCCACAGTTTTTATTTAATTTGCTATACATTATTAAACATTTTATGTTAAGATATTAAAGTGTTTTATGTCTATTTAAATGGACAGTGTACCCTGAATATTTATTCCCTTTAATTTGTACCTAATGATCCATTTTAACCACTGGAGTATATTACAATATTTACATAAGGTTATTTTACCTTTATATCAGCATTTAAAATAGCTGATTTTGCCATTTGCATCCGTACCTAATTTTCTAAGTTTTGGATATTGAAAAGCTGTGTGAACATAGCTAGCAAAATTACTTTTCTTTCATGTAATTGGCAAGAGTCCATGAGCTAGTGACATATGGGATATACAATCCTACCAGGAGGGGCAAAGTTTCCCAAACCTCAAAATGCCTATAAATACACCCCTCACCACACCCACAATTCAAGTTTTACAAACTTTGCCTCCTATGGAGGTGGTGAAGTAAGTTTGTGTTAAGATTTCTACGTTGATATGCGCTTCTCAGCATTGTTGAAGCCCGATTCCTCTCAGAGTACAGCGAATGTCAGCGGGACGTGAAGGGAGTATCACCTATTGAATACAATGATTTCTCTAACGGGGGTCTTTTTCATGGGTTCTCTGTTATCGGTCATAGAGATTCATCTCCTACCTCCCTTTTCAGATCGACGATATACTCTCAATTTACCATTACCTCTACTAAAGAACTGTTTTAGTACTGGTTTGGCTATCTGCTATATGTGGATGGGTGTCTTTTGGTAAGTATGTTTTCATTACTTAAGACACTCTCAGCTATGGTTTGGCACTTTATGCAAATTATATAAAGTTCTAAATATATGTATTGTACTTAAATTTACCATGAGTCAGGTTCATGTATTTCCTTCTGCAGACTGTCAGTTTCATATTCGGTAATATAAACACTTTAAGAAATTTATTTCTTACCTGGGGTTTAGTCTTTTTTCAATTTGACTACTTTTTTGCAATTGCGGGTGTTAGGCCCGCAGGTGCGTCAAATGTTAGACTTTATTGCGTCTTTTTTGGCGTGAACTTTTTTAGAGCTTTTCCGGTGGGCACTAGGAGAGATAAGTAACAAAATGTCTATGTAATGGACTTTAGTTAACAGAGAGAGATAATATAAGGGAATGTGTGTGTACAAAAAGTGATAACATAAGTATATCTGATTTTGCTGCAAGCTTAACCCATTTGAATGGGTTGTGGTTTCAAAGAACAAAACCAGCTATTTCATATACAAAAAGAAACTAAAAAAGCAATTTCTCATACATGTTATACTCTGCAGCTGGAATAAATCATTGGAAACACATTATGGAAAAGCAATTTTACAGTACACTGACCCTTTAAGTAGCTTCTATAACTAAATCTATTGTGGGATGGTGTAAACACTCAATTTTGTTTTTCCCTAAATAATCAGAGGTATTGACATTTAGGGCTTTCCTGCCTTATTGTATTAATAATGAGGTTTTTATTTTTAATTGATTTATCTCAGATAGAGGAACTGAAATAGTAAACAATGTGCTATGTTTTAGTTTTAGATTAGGGCCAATAGTGATCTGCTGTGGTGGGGCTGAGGGCCCCCCTTCATTATATTACAACCTACAAACCCCAAGGGTGTTTGCTGTCCTTAAAGGGACATTACCTAGATATGTGCATAATTTTGTTTTCGGCATTTGTTTAGTGGCTGCCATCTGTAGCATACGGCTTTGTTTGGAAACAGAGCAAAACACCAATGTCTGTATAGTAGTAGTAATAATAATAATAATAATAATAATAATAATAATAATAAGAATATTAATGATAATAATAATAGTAGTAGTAGTAATAATAAAAATAATAATAATAGTAATAATAATAATAGTAATGGTAATAATAATAATAATAATAATAATAGCAGTAGAAGTAGTAATAATAATAATAATAATAATAATAATAATAATAATAATGATAAAGTAATAATAATAATAGTAATAATAATAATAATAGTAATAATAATAATAATGGTAATAATAATAATAATAATAATAATGATAAAGTAATAATAATAATAGTAATAATAATAATAATAATAATAATAATAATAATAATAATAATGGTAATAATAATAATAATAATAATAATAATAATAATAATAATGGTAATAATAATAATAATAATAATAAAGTAATAATAATAATGAAATGATAATGTAATAATAATAATAATGAAAATAATAGTAATGATAATAATAATAATAATAATAATGGTAATAATAATAATAATAATAATAATAAAGTAATAATAATAATGAAATGATAATGTAATAATAATAATAATGAAAATAATAGTAATGATAATAATGATGATAATAATATTAAGACCTACACATTGTGACACAAATTTCAGAATTACATTCAAGGGACATACATTTGCACACAAAAAATACTCTAATGTTTTGGAGTATTGTGTTAGTACACTTTTGCTTCTATATAACTATGTGTTTAACATCTTTACTCCAGAGCAGTAATGCATAACTGGGAGCTAGCTGAACACATTTGTTAAGGCAATGACAAGAAGGATATTTGCATATCCACTAATCACCAGCTAGCTCCCAGTATTGCATTGATGCTCCTCAGAGCCTACCCAGGAATGCTTTTAACCAAAAGTTACAAGGACAATTTGATTACAATGAAAATAGATTTACATTTAATAGTATCTTAACATTGCATGCTCTGCCAGGATCATGATCATTTCATTGTGAGTTATATGCCCCTTTAAGACTGTCACTGAGCAGAAACATTGAATAATCCTTGTCCGGGGTGAACACTCTGAGGCCTGACAGTGCGGATCAGATCCGCAAGACCTCGCTGAATGCCGAGAGCAATACGCTCTCCGTATTCAGCATTGCACCAGCAGCTCACAAGAGCTACTGGTGCAACGCCGCCCCCTGCAGACTCGCAGCCAATCAGCCGCCAGCAGGGAGGTGTCAATCAACCCGATCGTACTCGATCTGGTTAAATTGTGGCGATCTCTGTCCACCTCATCAGAGCAGGCGGACAGGGTTATGGAGCAGTGGTCTTTAGACTCGCCAGAAACACGGCCCTTAGTTCCATTCATCGCTTGATAGATAGGCCTCAATAAGTAAATCTAGCTGGAGCTTATCTCTAAATATTTTTTGGTTGTTCAGCTATGCACACGGTGTATGTTTACAAATCACAGCAATGAAAACTTCCTACTCCGAGTGTTAGATATAAATGAAATCTGTTTCTTTATATGTTTTTCCGTAACTGATGCTATCACACCAGTCACTCTGTTGTTGTATACACAAATAGAAATAAAATGAGTATTTCAGGATTTTCCATAGTATCTGGAATGTCTTTCAGTCAAGGCTTTTTATGAAAATAGAAAACTGAAAGCATTTATTGTGCTGCAGTCATCGTTGATTTATTTAATTCCTTCTCATTTTTAGTAATTTTGACATATTGTGATAGGGATTTCTGCTGCTGGCTACAATGCAGAAGCCACTGGCAGCGTAGCACTCAGGGATGCAGTCAGTTTGATTCCTGCCAAATAAGTCTGGGGAAAGCTGCCAGAGGGTACACACGACTGTTAATAAGATCTTATGTAGCTATTAATGGCGCATAGGCAAGATACATTGTTATGTTGACTATTTTAGAACATTACTCCTTTCATTTAGGTGGAATGCTAAAGGGCACTGAGTTATGTTACTTTAAGGGTGATATGCATTACTCTTATATACCTCCTCAGGGGTGGAGTCAGATTAGGTGTAACTGCCATAGCTTTGGCCTTAAGGCTGTGACACACTGCAGGCGATGCGGCGCGAGGCGATGCAGCTGCTTCGCATCGCGTCGCATCACTTCTGAAGTTCAATTATTTCATCTCTGAGCGCTCAGCTATGCGACCTGACGCAGCAGAGTGCTCAGAGATGAAAAGGCAGGACACACTGAGCGCGCACAGCTGCATCTACACGCTGCGCACCGCTCCGCTTGCAGTGTGTCACAGCCTTTAGAATTCCAGTGTGTGGTCTGTCAAGTATGGGCACGGTTAGGACAGTCCCCTTGGATATTTAAAACTGCAAAATACAGCTCTCAAACTGTGACCATCATGCAGAATTCTAGACAATTTGTAGCTTACAGTTCAGTGTGTTCTTGCCCTCGCTGGCACTCAAACTCATATCTTTATTGTCATCGGTGTGACATATTCTGATCACAGAAGCGGCACAGCATTTTAGTGGCGCTTTTAAGTTAACTGACTTGGGATATGCATGTTGGTTGCATTATAGCAATAGCTGACATGGGTAGCTTATTTTTTTCTAAATCATTTAATGTAACCAAAAATATTAAATTTGGTTAATAGTTGTTGCATACTTAGTGCATACTAACACTGTTATTAAAGGGACGGTCTAGTCAAAATAAAACTTTCACGATTCAGATAGGGCATGCAATTTTAAACAACTTTCCAATTTACTTTTATCATCAAATTTTATTTGTTCTCTTGGAATTCTTTGTTGAAAGCTGAACCTAGGTAGGCTCATATGCTAATTACTAAAGCATTGAAGGCCACCTCTCATCTCATTTTGACAATTTTTAACCTCTAGTCAGCACTGATTGGCTAAAATGCAAGCCTGTCAATAGAACTGAAATAAGGGGGCAGTCTGCAGAGGTTTAGATACAAGGTAATCACAGAGGTAAAAAGTGTATTAATATAACAATGTTAGTTATGCAAAACTGGGGAATGGGTAATAAAGGGATTATCTATCTTTTTAAACAATAACAATTCTGAAGTAGACTGTACCTTTAAAAAAACCTCTGCCTCTTGTTCCATTCTAATAGATCTATAAAGGGACATTAAAATGAAAATATCATGCTATTTAAATTCCATTAAATGATTGATTATGCATAGTAAAAAAATAAAAATTTAAATGTACTATTTATAATTAATCATTATTATATATTATTTATTTTATTGTTTGTTTTTCCTGCTTTTTCTGTAAATCTAAAAAATCCCCACTGCCCCTAGACAAGTTTGAGTACATTATTATTATTATTATTATTATTATTATTATAATTTATTTGCAAAATTCCTTAGTGTTCCATGGAGTTCTGAGCTCTGAACCTAATACTAGTTTCACATTGATTGGTTGATATATGCATAAAGGAGATAAAATACGCAATATTTTTTAACATTTGTATTTTTTATTCAAGTCTTTTGCAATGCAGAAATTCATTTCGGATGCCTCTTTGAATAAAATGACTTTAATGTTCCTTTAAGCTTGCTTCTAAGTGACATTTCTTATTACTGATGTAGATAATTTGTTTCCAAACCTGTCTCCAGGCCTCCCTAACAGGCCAGATTTTGAGGAAATCTGAACTAGAGCACAGGTGAAATAATCAGCTGATTAGTACACATGGTTATTTTACCTGCTCTCACCCAAGGTAATCCTGAAAACCTGGCCTGTTGGGGAGGCCTAAGGACAGGTTTAAAACCAGTGATATAGGTGCAATCATCTGCATAACACACAGGGTTGTCACCTCGGCCATGTTTTAGTAGACACTTATGAGTTACGCATGCTGCGGGGGTAAAGCAGGGAGGAACATGTATTGTGCTGTTTATCAGCACTATTCCTGTGATGTCTAGAGGCACAATACAGGCTCCGCCCTGCGCATTCGTAACTCATAAGTGTCCAGGAAAACATGGCTGAGGTGGTAGCCCTAGTAACACACTATTATGGTATAATATAAATTTATATTAAAGGGACAGTCTAGTCCAAAATAAACTTTCATGATTCAGATAGAGAATGTAATTTTAAACAATTTTCCAATTTAGTTTTATCACCAATTGTGCTTTGTTCTCTTGGTATTCTTAGTTGAAAGCTAAACCTAGAGGGTTCATATGCTAATTTCTAAGCCCTTGAAGGCCGCCTCTTCTCTCAGGGCATTTTGACAGTTTTTCACCACTAGAGGGTATTAGTTCATGTGTGTAATATAGATAACACTGTGCTCATGCACGTGGAGTTCCAGTGAGCCAGCACTGGTTGGCTAAAATGGATGTCTGTCAAAATAACTAAAATAAGGGGGCAGTTTCCAGAGGCTTAGATACAAGATAATCACAGAGGTAAAAAGTGTATTTCTATAACAGTGATGGTTATGCAAAACTAGGGAATGGGTAATAAAGGGATTATCTATCTTTTTAAACAATAAACATTCTTGTGTAGACTGTCCCTTTAAAGAGTTAATTAAAAAGCAAGGTAATATGTGTCACTCATTTAACTGGTATATCTGTTTTTTGGGGTAAAAAGTAAAATAATTTGTTACAAAAAAAAAAAAAGAAAAGGGAAAAAAAAGGTACCATTATCTGAATGTTTTCTTGTCAATGATCCGTATTATTATAATTTCTAAAGATACATAGAGTAATTCAGCATGAAGTAAAATCATATATTTTAGAGGTCTTGTGAAATGCATCCATTATACCATTTAGTTTAACTGGTTGTGAAACGTTTAAGTAAAAATGTTTCTGTCGAAGGTTAATTACTTTAATTACTGATTACAAAGCACTCAGAGAAAGCCCCATTTGAAGAAGTAACCTGAGGTTAATTCTGACTGAGCAACCGACTTACCAACCTTAACGGATCTGCTAAACAAAAGCTCTCTCAAAGCGTCAGGTACCTCAGCTGGATTTGACCTTTAATTGCTTTTGATCGTTACCTAATTTTAACCTTTTCATCATATACAGAATGTAACAGTTCATTGCTTTTACATATAAGGAATTAACATCTTAGATTTTGGGTAGGTGGGTTTTATTTTTATTTTTAATGTTGGAATGCAGGAAAACAATTTTAATGATAAAAAATGATAAAAAAATATAAAAGAATAAAATACCATTTTTTTTTAAGACAAAGCAAAAAAACAAAATAAGTTTAATTTGTCCAATATCTAATTATGGGACTGTTTGAAATTAATTTGATAGTAAAAAATTAATTTGTTAGATATTTCCAGCCAGCAGTAGCACAAAAATAAGTTGTTTTTTTTTGTTTTTCCTTTAATTTTAATGGAGTTATGATTGTCCAAAACAAAACCCCCAAATTGTCTTTTGTGATTCAGACAGAGAATACAATTTCAACAAAGTTTCAAATTTACTTTTGTTATTATCTAGGTAGGTTTCAGGAGCACTACATAGCAGGATTTTATTTTACAAAACTGCTGCCATATAATGCACACTTGCACACTCCTTAACTTAAAGTGAATGCCAATTTTGATGCCCGGTTTTTAAAACTTTGATTAAAAACAGGGGCTCTCACAATGTACCCTGTATGTCACTGGTCGTTAAGGGTTTTTTCAGGACATAATAGCACAAGTCTAGCAAGAACACGCTATTAATGCCCTCCCTCCAGCAGGCTTTGTGCAATAGAGCAGTCTCAACGCTGGTGGCAAGACCAAGCTATAAAACAATCAAGTCCCAAAAAAAAGGCCAGCGACATACAGGGTACGTCACTGGTCCTTAAGGGGTTAATTCATCAAAATTTACATTTCACTCTTGTTGTGAAAAAAACTTACCTTTTAATCGTGACAGCAGCTCCAGCTTCCTCAGGGTCTTTGCAAGTCATTTCTGACGTTAGAAATTATGGATAGGTCATCCTCCAATCACGGCTAACCCCTCCCCCAGGAACTTTAGCATCAAAATTTACATTCACTCTAAGTCCCTGCTTTTAAACAAAATGCTCTATCTGAATCACATAATAAAAAAATTGTGTTTCGTGTCCCTTTAATAAATATTTAGAAATAGCTATTACTTGTAGTTGTACGATGTAGTGTTGTGTTCTACAACTCTATAATTTAAACTGTAAATGCAAGATATAAAATATAACATTTATTATAAAATTTACTATAATTTTTTTAAAGGAACATATAAGTCAGAACTTATCTTTCATGATTCACATATTATTATTATTATTATTATTATTATTATTATTATATAGGGCTAGATTACAAGTGGAGTCCAAATTTAACGTGCGGCCAGTCATTATAAATTGCTGGTTAATGCTACCGCGAGCTTGCAGTAGCACTTTGCTCTTGAATTAATTAACCAGAGATCAGATCTCTAGTTAAATGAAAAAAATGTCCCCTAATTGTCCCCAAAATAAAGTGTATAATTCCTTTATAAAAATAAAAAACAATATGAGCATCTTTATTTATTTTTTTAAATAACTGAGAGAATCAGTTATAAAGGGTTAAAGTGCATTTACATTGCGATCTATGGGGACTGTGTTTAAACTAAAAATATATATGTATATGCTTATATAAATTTATAGTTATAAGTTAATATGCATAGTCGTACATATATATTTACTGGGAACACACAGTTCCCTTAGCCCGCAATGTAAAGGAACTTTTCAGTTCCCTTTTTTCTTCTAACACCCCAGTCACATCAACTATAACCCCAAAATACTGCCTAGTGCATTCATTTTATTAAAAAATAAAGATGCTGACATCTTTACTTTTTTTCAAAAAAACTACCCTTGTATTTTGGGGCCATTTCAGGCATATTTATAAAAAATATATGATCTATGGTTAATTTTATAAGCGCTAATTGCAACTGCACGCTCACGGTAGCAATAACCAGCCACTTGTAATGGCTGATTATTATCGCTCCCCCGCAAACGTGCAAATTCTGCGCTCCACTTGTAATCCACTTGTGCTCTGAGCAGCTGCAGTATTTAAAATGCTGGTGCACTGACAATATCTAGCTATGCTTTTTCAAAAAGAAAATGTTAACACTAAAACAGTGATAACATTTACTAGAAGCATTTCTGCCAGTGCATGTATATTGCAAATATGTTTTTATTCAAAGATGTAATTCATCAATGTGCATTTAAATTTTCACCGGACTAAACGTGATTCAGGTGTAGTTTTATAAGCCTATTAAAGCACTATTTGAACAGATACAGCTGATTATATAGAATCTAAAATACTCTTCAACACTAGGTGAACACACAGCTATGCAATGCATTAGCATAGTGTAATTCAAAGCTTCGCCCTCATATTTGCTATTCCATTCTCAGTATAATAGCAAAAAAAAAACAACCAACTACTGGCTGAAATTTATTTGGCTCATATTTACACGGAATTCAACTCATTTCAGTTTATTCTGAATAAACCACTTTTTATTTTGTATTATTTGCATAGAATAAAGAAACTTCCAGCACAATGTCACCTAGTATATGCAAATTGCTTCAGATAAACACGAAATCCTGAACATATTGGTTTGGTTTTCTGACTTTCATTTGCAATATTACAGCCTTCAAAATGTCATCTACTGTGACTCCAGAAGAAAACTTACAAAGTGCAGGAAGGAAACATTTAAAATAATGCTAGAACAAGAGGTCATGCTCTGACTTTCAAAGATGGTAGAGATGGTGCAAAGATGAGATAAAAAGGATATTTTATAATGTGAATGGCCTGAACATAGCAGCATTGACAATGGTTTCTTTTCACCAATATTATCTAAAAAAGCAACACAATAATCCATTTTTAGGAGCCGGCCTATTTTAGGTTTATCACCCTAAATAGCGCTTGTTTATTGATGGCTACATTTAGACACCAATAAGCAAGTGTAACCCAGATTCTGAACCAAAACTTCTGAACAGCTCTTAAAGGGACAGTATACACTCATTTTTATATAACTGCATGTAATAGACACTACTATAAAGAATAAGATGCACAGATACCGATAGAAAAATCCAGTATAAAACTGTTTAAAAACTTACTTAGAAGCTGTCAGTTTAGCTTTGTTGAAAAGGTAGCTGGAAAGCCTACTGCAAGTGGCAAATAAGACCCTCCCCCCTCCCCCTTCTTTTGCATATGAAAAGACCCTTTACACAAACAGGAGCAAGCTGGAGAAGGTAGCTGACGGTATTCTCATAAAACTTTGGGGCTTGGTTAGGAGTCTGAAAATCAGAGCAATGTTATTTAAAAATAAGCAAAACTAAACATTTTTTTTTTTTAAAAAAAACTTCATGGACTATATAAATAGATCATCTACAAAACATTTATGCAAAGAAAAAATGAGTGTATAATGTCCCTTTAAGCTTTATATTCCTGCTTTACATCCCTGCTTTTTAAAGATAGCAAGAGAACAAAGACAATTTGATAATAGGAATAAGTTAGAAAGTAAATTTGCTTAAAATTGCTGCTCTATCTGAATCATGAAAGTAAAAATTGGTCTTTTTTTTCCCTTTAAGAATAAAGCTTGGTAGGCTAATAGAAGCTCAGGTGAGTGTTCCTGGCTGTAAAGCTAGGTAGGCTAATAGAAGCTCAGGTGAGTGTTCCTGGCTGTAAAGCTAGGTAGGCTAATAGAAGCCCAGGTGAGTGTTCCTGGCTGTAAAGCTAGGTAGGCTAATAGAAGCTCAGGTGAGTGTTCCTGGCTGTAGCAGTCTATGGCAGGAGTGTTTGTATCTATGTATATACAATGTTGCAAACACTGCTGTAACGTGCACATTCCTAGGGTTATTTTAACAAAAAATACCAAGAGAACTATGCAAAATTGGTAACAGAAGTAAATTGGAAAGTTGTTTAAAATGTCACACTCTATCCAGCTTATTTGAGTTTAATTTTGACTTTACGGTCCCTTTAAAGGGGCATTAAAATCATTATTTAACTTTACACAAAATGTTTATTTAAGGAAAATAAAAAAAATAAAAAAATTTTACTACACATTAATTATTCATTTTGCCTGCTTTTATTTTAAAATACCTCTGAGAAATGTTCTTGTTCCACTGGAGTGCTTTCTTCATACAAAGTATGGCGAGGCCTGCACTATTGTATACACTGATTAGTTAGGCTGGAGCACCAATTATCTGGCTACTGCAAAGGAGACCAAAAAGACGACTTCCACAAGGCTTTCCAACTTCATTGCATCATTTCATTGTATCAGTTGTGATTTATTGGCAGCTTTTAGTTTGTCAAATGTTGTTGTTTAGATGAACAGCAGATAAGAAATTATGAGTACAACACAGAAAAAAAATGGCCAGTACTTAATGAGGCTTTGTTCAGCAGCATTAAACCTCGCGGCCGATGCACTTAGCTCAGCATCTCAAGGTCTAAGCACTTATACAGCCCATATAGCTGTATTCTTTATTCAAATAATAACATTAATAAAACTGAAGATCAACTATCACATTGTTATTAATTGGTGCCAAAAGAATGTTATGCTGACTCATGTATAGCGTTGGTGTAATCCATGCCTGGGTTTGTAAAAAACACCATGAATTCCTTTTAAAATACATCTTCTCTTCCTCATCTTCTCTTTAATTTGCTTCTTTTCTTTCCTCTCTGGTTGTGTTTTTTGTTCTCTTCACTCTCTCCTTTACTTATAGCTTCCTCTCTCATTGCTCTAGATTCAAGCTAATATTTTGTTGAAAACATCACAATTAAAAAATTGAGCAATTCAAAGAGATTTCTACACGCTCCTCATCACAGTTTTAAGTTAAAAGGATCGTAAACACCTTGCAATTTCAAGAGAAGCCAATCTGGATTTTAGTCTACAGACTACAAGGCTAACTATAGTCATAATGTTAGCATAAAATGCATTGTTTTGCTCTTGTTTTCTGATAAAGCCAGTTAGGAACAGATATGTAGCAGATTAAGCTGGATAAGTAAGCAGGATACATTTCACTTTCCTAGAATTAGAAATTGCTCAATATTCTGAGCTAAATTACATGGAAAAAATAATGAAAATATTTTGTGAAGTTTCATTCTGCATAATAAAACTTTTTATATAAAAATCTCAAGGTGTTTACTGTCCCTTTATGCTCTATTATAATCAAAAGAGACACTTGTATCTTGTTAACCATTTACTTATCGACATAATGAACAAGTGCCACAGTGAAAGATACAAGTATTACAAAAATGCATTGAAAAACTTACAAAACAAGTTAAAAAGGGAAAATAAAAACTCGCTCCATAAAACATTCCTCTCCATCATATGCCACAAAGAAAACTTGAAAGTAAAACAGTTAAAGAGAAATAAAAGACAAACAAGAAAACCATGAGATGAAATCCCTCATGGAGTAAAAGGGTCTTGCTGGCCTGAGGCTTAGGTTGAATAACTCTGACCACACCTCTATAACACAGTTGAACACGAAAGCCTGGAGATACCACAATGAGACTAGTTTGTTTCCTAAGTGTTGTGGTTATAATTATTGATTTTCCATGTTGCTAGTAGTTATTTTTTGATATGTGATATATCATGTACTGAGCACACCCCGCAACTATAGATGTTAATAGCAGGTACACCCAGTAAAGATAAGCTTGAAAAGATAGATGATGCTAAATGAATCTTGGATATGACCTCACCTTTACAACAAGACACGTCAACAACACCTTAATCATCAATTAATCTAGGCTATTGTCTCTATTTCACTCTGTCATTGTCTCAGTGTCACTCACTTATATTTATTATTACTATTATTACACTCTCACACACTTATGATGTCACTCACACACATGATGTCACTCTCACACTTATGATGTCACTCACACACTTATGATGTCATTCTCACACACTTATGATGTCACTCACACATTCTTTCTATCTCTAGCTGCTATAGATCTATAATCTGTTCTTAAAAAAAATTGGGGTTTTGGAAACTGCAGCTTTCTGCAGTTTTCCAGGAGTTGGAAAAGATTTCACCCAAATTCTGTGAATTTTCAAATTTGATCAATAGTTTGTTTAGTGAATTCCAGACTCTTTTGGTTATTAATTCAAATAACTGCACATCTACTTCCTACCGATGTTCACTGGCTCATAGCTACTTCCTGCTAATGCTCATTGGCTGTTAGTTACTTCCTGCTGATGCTAATTGGGTGTTAGAAACTTCCTGTTAATGCTCATTGGCTGTTAGATACTTACTGATAATGCTCATTGGCTGTTAGCTACTTCCAGCTAATGCTCATTTGCTGTTAGATACTTCCTGCTAATGCTCATTGGCTGTTAGAAACTTCCTGCTAATGCTCATTGGCTGGTAAATACATCCTGCTAATGCTCATTGGCTGTTAGATAATCCCTTTTTTTACCCATTCCCCAGTTTTGCTTAAGCAACACTGTTATATTAATATACTTTTAACCTCTGTGAGAACCTTGTATCTAAGCCTCTGCAGACTGCCCTCTTATTTCAGTTCTTTTGACAGACTTGCATTTTAGCCAACCAGCGCAGTCTGATAAATAACTCTACACATGAACTAACACCTTCTAACTTTAAAAAACTGTCAAATGCATGCAGATAAAATGCAGCCATTAAGGGCTTAGAAATTAGGCTTCCTAGGTTTAGCTTTCAAATAAGAATACCAAGAGAACAAAGCAAATTTGATGATAAAAGTAAATTGGAAAGTTGTTTAAAATTACATGAGCTATCTGAATCAAGAAAGTTTAATTTGGACTTTACTGTTCCTTTAACAAACCTTTTGAAAGTGAGAAGTCTCTGGTCCATCCTGATTATAAGGAAGTTTACAAAATGAAATATTCTGTATATTTCAGTTAAACATATTTAGAATAATTGAAAATACAATTCATTTTTTTAGAAGTTGGATTAATTTATCATCAATATATAAATGGATTCTATAGCATTTGAATTTTAACCGATCCTTTGATGTTTAAGAAGCAATATGTGAATTTAGAGGTTGCTATTGTTTTAACTTAAAAAGCCGCAGTGCAGACAGGTCAGGGGAGATAATATGAGAAAATAAATAAAATGAATGGTAAGTCTGCATTACTCCATATCTGATTTTGCTGGGAATTATCAGTCTGAATAGCTCAGGCCCTGCAGCACAGGAGATAGACCCAGCATCCTTCTATGCATTTATAAAGCTTAATTTGCTGTTGATTGTTTATGAGTCTTCTTTCTCAGTTTCTATGAATTTGAAATCAGATAAAGGACCTTAATGTCTATGCAGCTCTCCCCGTTAGCTATCAGTAATTAGATTTTTATTTATAAAGAGCTTTTTGCCTCCGACAGCAGAACTGTAAATCGGAAGGGAATCTTTTTGAGAAGAATAGGGACAGTATAACCGTCTGATGTAGGTGTTGGATTCAAAGATCCGAAAAAGGTTTCCAAAGTCGTGTAACAAGCGCACAGAGCCAGGTGTAAAGAGGGAATGTAAAGAATAATGAAATACTTTGAGATTGGAATATAAAATATAGATATGTGTATTTTGATTTGCATTAATATAACAATTGTCTAATAACAGTAAATGAGCAGACCCATTTAACAGAAGAAAAAAAATTAACGCAGTGACTCAAACATGTAGTTGATTCATTTATGGCTTTAAAACTGTATTCTAAAATCGTATACGCTTTTCGGCAGTTGGGAGAGGTTTAAATGTAACCTTAATTTAATTTTACACTATTTAGTGATAATCTTGCAAGGTTCCTGTCAGCTGACAACTGAAATTGCATTAAAAAATAATAACAGTTAAAAGGACTTAAAAACTAAATGTTTCTTTCATCATTCAAATAGAGGATGCAATTTTAAACAACATTTCAATTTACTTTCATTATCAAGTTGTCTTCATTCGCTTGGTATCTTTTGCTGAAGGAGCAGCAATGCACTACTGAGAGGTAGCTGAACACATCTGTAAGCCAATAACAAGAACATATATGTGCAACCACCAATCAGCAGCTAGCTCCTGAGCCTACATAGGATACAAAGAATTTTAAGCAAAATAGATAACTGAAGTAAACTGGAAACCTGTTTAAAAGTGTATGCTCCATTTATATAATGAAAGAATTTTCGGTTTCATGTCTCTTTAAAAGAAAATTACTTTTTTTGTGCTACTACTGGCTTGTACCACTAGCCCTAACTATTACTTGCATAAATAAAAAGAGAGAAGCGCTCAACCTGGGAACGAACAATAGCATAATAGCTTGTTCTATGGCTAGTTACCACCCTAGAAGCAGCCTCTTTTTGCTCAATATGTGCCTTTCACAGAGAAGAACTTTCCTGTAGCATATCAGTCTGATCCTGACTTCACAGTACAGTCCAGCCCCGAAATACCAGGCAATCCCTCTCTGAACAAGAGAAACAGCAAAACCCCAGACGTACGTTTCGGCCTATTGTGGGCCTCGTCAGTGAGGTGCAGCAGTATCTCTCTAGGCACACTGAGCAACGGGTCCACGTCTGGATTACCGCATCACACTTAGGGAGACTTCCCTAAGTGTCATAATTTGCATAAATAAAAAGAGAGAAGCGCTCAACCTGGGAACGAACAATAGCATAATAGCTTGTTCTATGGCTAGTTACCACCCTAGAAGCAGCCTCTTTTTGCTCAATATGTGCCTTTCACAGAGAAGAACTTTCCTGTAGCATATCAGTCTGATCCTGACTTCACAGTACAGTCCAGCCCCGAAATACCAGGCAATCCCTCTCTGAACAAGAGAAACAGCAAAACCCCAGACGTACGTTTCGGCCTATTGTGGGCCTCGTCAGTGAGGTGCAGCAGTATCTCTCTAGGCACACTGAGCAACGGGTCCACGTCTGGATTACTGCATCACACTTAGGGAGACTTCCCTAAGTGTCATAATTTGCATAAATAAAAAGAGAGAAGCGCTCAACCTGGGAACGAACAATAGCATAATAGCTTGTTCTATGGCTAGTTACCACCCTAGAAGCAGCCTCTTTTTGCTCAATATGTGCCTTTCACAGAGAAGAACTTTCCTGTAGCATATCAGTCTGATCCTGACTTCACAGTACAGTCCAGCCCCGAAATACCAGGCAATCCCTCTCTGAACAAGAGAAACAGCAAAACCCCAGACGTACGTTTCGGCCTATTGTGGGCCTCGTCAGTGAGGTGAAGCAGTATCTCTCTAGGCACACTGAGCAACGGGTCCACGTCTGGATTACCGCATCACACTTAGGGAGACTTCCCTAAGTGTCATAATTTGCATAAATAAAAAGAGAGAAGCGCTCAACCTGGGAACGAACAATAGCATAATAGCTTGTTCTATGGCTAGTTACCACCCTAGAAGCAGCCTCTTTTTGCTCAATATGTGCCTTTCACAGAGAAGAACTTTCCTGTAGCATATCAGTCTGATCCTGACTTCACAGTACAGTCCAGCCCCGAAATACCAGGCAATCCCTCTCTGAACAAGAGAAACAGCAAAACCCCAGACGTACGTTTCGGCCTATTGTGGGCCTCGTCAGTGAGGTGCAGCAGTATCTCTCTAGGCACACTGAGCAACGGGTCCACGTCTGGATTACCGCATCACACTTAGGGAGACTTCCCTAAGTGTCATAATTTGCATAAATAAAAAGAGAGAAGCGCTCAACCTGGGAACGAACAATAGCATAATAGCTTGTTCTATGGCTAGTTACCACCCTAGAAGCAGCCTCTTTTTGCTCAATATGTGCCTTTCACAGAGAAGAACTTTCCTGTAGCATATCAGTCTGATCCTGACTTCACAGTACAGTCCAGCCCCGAAATACCAGGCAATCCCTCTCTGAACAAGAGAAACAGCAAAACCCCAGACGTACGTTTCGGCCTATTGTGGGCCTCGTCAGTGAGGTGCAGCAGTATCTCTCTAGGCACACTGAGCAACGGGTCCACGTCTGGATTACCGCATCACACTTAGGGAGACTTCCCTAAGTGTCATAATTTGCATAAATAAAAAGAGAGAAGCGCTCAACCTGGGAACGAACAATAGCATAATAGCTTGTTCTATGGCTAGTTACCACCCTAGAAGCAGCCTCTTTTTGCTCAATATGTGCCTTTCACAGAGAAGAACTTTCCTGTAGCATATCAGTCTGATCCTGACTTCACAGTACAGTCCAGCCCCGAAATACCAGGCAATCCCTCTCTGAACAAGAGAAACAGCAAAACCCCAGACGTACGTTTCGGCCTATTGTGGGCCTCGTCAGTGAGGTGCAGCAGTATCTCTCTAGGTACACTGAGCAACGGGTCCACGTCTGGATTACCGCATCACACTTAGGGAGACTTCCCTAAGTGTCATAATTTGCATAAATAAAAAGAGAGAAGCGCTCAACCTGGGAACGAACAATAGCATAATAGCTTGTTCTATGGCTAGTTACCACCCTAGAAGCAGCCTCTTTTTGCTCAATATGTGCCTTTCACAGAGAAGAACTTTCCTGTAGCATATCAGTCTGATCCTGACTTCACAGTACAGTCCAGCCCCGAAATACCAGGCAATCCCTCTCTGAACAAGAGAAACAGCAAAACCCCAGACGTACGTTTCGGCCTATTGTGGGCCTCGTCAGTGAGGTGAAGCAGTATCTCTCTAGGCACACTGAGCAACGGGTCCACGTCTGGATTACCGCATCACACTTAGGGAGACTTCCCTAAGTGTCATAATTTGCATAAATAAAAAGAGAGAAGCGCTCAACCTGGGAACGAACAATAGCATAATAGCTTGTTCTATGGCTAGTTACCACCCTAGAAGCAGCCTCTTTTTGCTCAATATGTGCCTTTCACAGAGAAGAACTTTCCTGTAGCATATCAGTCTGATCCTGACTTCACAGTACAGTCCAGCCCCGAAATACCAGGCAATCCCTCTCTGAACAAGAGAAACAGCAAAACCCCAGACGTACGTTTCGGCCTATTGTGGGCCTCGTCAGTGAGGTGCAGCAGTATCTCTCTAGGCACACTGAGCAACGGGTCCACGTCTGGATTACCGCATCACACTTAGGGAGACTTCCCTAAGTGTCATAATTTGCATAAATAAAAAGAGAGAAGCGCTCAACCTGGGAACGAACAATAGCATAATAGCTTGTTCTATGGCTAGTTACCACCCTAGAAGCAGCCTCTTTTTGCTCAATATGTGCCTTTCACAGAGAAGAACTTTCCTGTAGCATATCAGTCTGATCCTGACTTCACAGTACAGTCCAGCCCCGAAATACCAGGCAATCCCTCTCTGAACAAGAGAAACAGCAAAACCCCAGACGTACGTTTCGGCCTATTGTGGGCCTCATCAGTGAGGTGCAGCAGTATCTCTCTAGGCACACTGAGCAACGGGTCCACGTCTGGATTACCGCATCACACTTAGGGAGACTTCCCTAAGTGTCATAATTTGCATAAATAAAAAGAGAGAAGCGCTCAACCTGGGAACGAACAATAGCATAATAGCTTGTTCTATGGCTAGTTACCACCCTAGAAGCAGCCTCTTTTTGCTCAATATGTGCCTTTCACAGAGAAGAACTTTCCTGTAGCATATCAGTCTGATCCTGACTTCACAGTACAGTCCAGCCCCGAAATACCAGGCAATCCCTCTCTGAACAAGAGAAACAGCAAAACCCCAGACGTACGTTTCGGCCTATTGTGGGCCTCGTCAGTGAGGTGCAGCAGTATCTCTCTAGGCACACTGAGCAATGGGTCCACGTCTGGATTACCGCATCACACTTAGGGAGACTTCCCTAAGTGTCATAATTTGCATAAATAAAAAGAGAGAAGCGCTCAACCTGGGAACGAACAATAGCATAATAGCTTGTTCTATGGCTAGTTACCACCCTAGAAGCAGCCTCTTTTTGCTCAGTATGTGCCTTTCACAGAGAAGAACTTTCTCTCTTTGTATGCAAATTATGACCCTGGGGAAGTCTCCCTATGGGTGATGGGGGAAACCAGACGTGGACTCCTTGCCCAGTGTGCTTAGAGGAATGTGGCTGCACCTCACTGACGAGGCCCATAGGAGGCCGAAACGATCGTCTGGGGTTGTCATGTTCCTTGTTCAGAGGAGAATTGCCTGGTATTTCGGGGCTGGACTGACCTTACTTGGCGGGATCAGACTGATATACTTCAGGAAAGTTTTCTTCTGTGAAAAGCACACTGGTCTAAAAGAGGCTGCTTCCGGGTGGTAAATCGCCATAGAACAAGCCACTGAGCTGTTGTTCGTTCCTGGTAGAGCACTTCTCTATTTGTATGCAAATTATTATGACCCTGGGGAAGTCTCCCTATGGGTGATGGGGGAAACCAGACGTGGACTCCTTGCCCAGTGTGCTTAGAGGAATGTGGCTGCACCTCACTGACGAGGCCCATAGGAGGCCGAAACGATCGTCTGGGGTTGTCATGTTCCTTGTTCAGAGGAGAATTGCCTGGTATTTCGGGGCTGGACTGACCTTACTTGGCGGGATCAGACTGATATACTTCAGGAAAGTTTTCTTCTGTGAAAAGCACACTGGTCTAAAAGAGGCTGCTTCCGGGTGGTAAATCGCCATAGAACAAGCCACTGAGCTGTTGTTCGTTCCTGGTAGAGCGCTTCTCTCTTTGTATGCAAATTATTATGACCCTGGGGAAGTCTCCCTATGGGTGGTGGGGGAAACCAGACGTGGACTCCTTGCCCAGTGTGCTTAGAGGAATGTGGCTGCACCTCACTGACGAGGCCCATAGGATGCCGAAACGATCGTCTGGGGTTGTCATGTTCCTTGTTCAGAGGAGAATTGCCTGGTATTTCGGGGCTGGACTGACCTTACTTGGCGGGATCAGACTGATATACTTCAGGAAAGTTTTCTTCTGTGAAAAGCACACTGGTCTAAAAGAGGCTGCTTCCGGGTGGTAAATCGCCATAGAACAAGCCACTGAGCTGTTGTTCATTCCTGGTAGAGCGCTTCTCTCTTTGTATGCAAATTATTATGACCCTGGGGAAGTCTCCCTATGGGTGATGGGGGAAACCAGACGTGGACTCCTTGCCCAGTGTGCTTAGAGGAATGTGGCTGCACCTCACTGACGAGGCCCATAGGAGGCCGAAACGATCGTCTGGGGTTGTCATGTTCCTTGTTCAGAGGAGAATTGCCTGGTATTTCGGGGCTGGACTGACCTTACTTGGCGGGATCAGACTGATATACTTCAGGAAAGTTTTCTTCTGTGAAAAGCACACTGGTCTAAAAGAGGCTGCTTCCGGGTGGTAAATCGCCATAGAACAAGCCACTGAGCTGTTGTTCGTTCCTGGTAGAGCGCTTCTCTCTTTGTATGCAAATTATTATGACCCTGGGGAAGTCTCCCTATGGGTGATGGGGGAAACCAGACGTGGACTCCTTGCCCAGTGTGCTAAGAGGAATGTGGCTGCACCTCACTGACGAGGCCCATAGGAGGCCGAAACGATCGTCTGGGGTTGTCATGTTCCTTGTTCAGAGGAGAATTGCCTGGTATTTCGGGGCTGGACTGACCTTACTTGGCGGGATCAGACTGATATACTTCAGGAAAGTTTTCTTCTGTGAAAAGCACACTGGTCTAAATGAGGCTGCTTCCGGGTGGTAAATCGCCATAGAACAAGCCACTGAGCTGTTGTTCATTCCTGGTAGAGCGCTTCTCTCTTTGTATGCTAACTATTACTTGAACTGCTCCTCTGTTGCCTTAATTTGTCCCCATTGGAAATAGTGGACAAAGGAATTTCCATTAACAAACAAAAGGGACATTCAAGTCAAAATTAAACTTTCATGATTCAGATAGAGCGACAATTTTAAACAACTTTCCAATTTACTTCCTTTAACCAAATGTGCACAGTCTTTTTATATTTACACTTTTTGAGTCACCAGCTCCTACTGAGCATGTGCAAGAATTCACAGAATATAGGTATATGCATTTGTGATTGGCTGTTGGCTGTCACATGATACAGGGAGAGTGGAAATAGACTTAACTTTGACATTTTCTGAAAAAAAATCTTCTACTTACTTGAAGTTTAGATTAAGTGATATTACATTTTCTTTTATTATGCATTTGTTGATTATGCAAATCTACTGTATTTATGGGTCCTTAATTCTAAATGACCCCATGAGCAAATACCAGGAAATAAAATAATAATTATTTGTCCAAAATATTTTTTGGTCTGTGACTGTCTAATAAAATATATGATTATCCATAGTTAAAAAAAAGTACAGTATGCTTCGAATATTTATTTAGCCGGCTTTTCCTGTAATTTAAACGAAAATGATATCTTTTTCAATTGTAAGATTTGGCAGTATGCAATAGCGCTTGTGATTCCCTGTTTATTTTAGTGCTAGAGTGATTTCTGGTGTGGGTAGAATAATCTGATTGGCTGGGCTGCCTACACACAGAGTGAAACACTGCATCAAAGCAAAACAGAAAACAGATAAGAATACGCCCAAATGGATGCTAAAGTGTACATTTATTTTCAAGATTGGTCAGGAAGCTTTTAGCATCGTACTGCAAACATTTAACTTCCATACAGAGATTTTGTACATTTACTTTCTTTCATCTCTCTTTACTATCTCTTGAATGAATTCAAAACTTGAACTAATAATCTGAAATGGTCTACTTTACTACTGTGTTTGAACTTATAGTCAAATTAATGTATTCTCTTATTTATTAACATTCTGAAAGACAAGGTCCCTAGCAATTGCTTGTGCGGCCTCTGTTCTTGCACAACCAATTGCTTGACAGTGTTAAGAAGCAATTATCTAAATACTGCTGCTTTTTAAAGGGACAGGAAACCCCAACATTGTTTTTCATGTTGTGTATAGAGCCCATCATTTTAAACAACTTTCCAATTTACTTCAATTATCAAATTTGCTTCATTGTCTTGTTATCCTGTGCTGAAGGAACAGCATTGCACTACTGGCAACTAGCTGAACACATTTAGTCAGCCAATCACAAGAGACAAATGTGTGCAGGCACCAATCAGCGAATAGCTCCCACTAGTGTAGAATATGAATTATTTTTCAACAAGAGATACCAAGAGAACAAAGCACATTTGAAAACAGAAGTGAATTTAAAAGTGTCTTAAAATTACATGCAAGTTTAATTTTGACTTTTCTATCCCTTTAACTGATATGAGCTAGCTTGCAGTGCAACATGCTCTGATGTTGGATAAATGGAGCGTGAAAATCCAAACTTATGTTGTGCACTTGCCCAAATGAGTGGATGCCCACTTGCCCAAATGAGCTTGATGCCCGTGTTTCTGGCAAGCCTGCAGGCTCGCCAGAAACAGCAGTTATGAAGCAGCGGTCACAAAGACCGCTTCTCCATAACCTGTCCGCCTGCTCTGAGCAGGCGAACAGACATCGCCGGAAATCAACCCGATCGAGTACGATCGGGTTGATTGACACCCCTTGCTGGCGGCCTATTGGCCGCGAGTCTGCAGGGGGCGGCGTGGCACCAGCAGCTCTTGTGAGCTGCTGGTGCAATGCTGAATACGGCAAGCGTATTGCTCGCCGTATTCAGCGAGGTCTGTCGGACCTGATCCGCACTGTCGGATCAGGTCCGACAGACCTTAATAACTAGAGGCCACAGCCTTAACCTTTTTTATAATTTATAAAAAATATTCTGAAAAATAGTTTTGTTTCCACATAAACTGTGCAATCTGACATATTTAATTGACTTGATGAATGGCTTTAACTGTTTTTATAAACACAAATGTAGATGGTTTAGCACAACTGAGCTCAGAGACAGAATCATGATATCAATCTGCTTCTCTCCTCCTGTTCTACAAAATTGCTTATCCTATTTAACTTTCAGTCCAAATAGTTGTATTATTATATAGTTTTTATTTCAAAATGTCTCTGTCCAAGTTGAAAAGGTTAAGTAGTTTTTGCAGCTTATAAAAAGAACAAGAGATTAAAATAATGGACTTTTTTTTTCTTTCTGCCTTTTTCAGCCGAACTCAATTTTTCAGTCTTGCCAAAATCAACCATCAAGAAATGCAAATCAGGTGTTTCAAGTGTAGATAATACTTAATGGCTACGGAGAGGTATCAGAGTTTTAGTGAACCAACATTTCTGTCTTAGTTAAATGCAATGCAAATAACAGGGCTTAGGTGACATCAGATCCAAAAGTATTATTCTATGATGAAACTTGGTCCCTTTCTATGAAGGCAAAATGAAGTAGACTGAGGAATCTCAGAGCTCTGTCTGGAGTAATGTTATACAAGCAAAATGTTCATAGAGATTTTCAGTGCAGTAGCTTCTGCCACTCTATCCCAAAACTCTATGGTAAACTAAACTAGTGCTGTATAGCTAAAAGTATTGTTTAATAAAGGGACATCAAGTCAAAATTAAACTTTCCTGATTCAGAAAGAGCAGCAATTTTATACAGCTTTTCAATTTACTTCCATTAACAAAATGGGCATAGTCTTTTTATATTTATACTTTTTGAGTCACAAGCTCCTACTGAGCATGTGCAAGAATTCACAGAATATATGTATATGCATTTGTGATTGGCTGATGGCTGTCACATGATACAGGGGGAGTGAAAATAGAGATAACATTGAAATTTGCCAGAAAAGAAACTTCTACTCATTTGAAGTTTAGACTAAGGGACCAATTTATCAAGCTCCGTATGGAGCTTGATGCCCCTTGGTTAAAGACCGCTGCTCCATAACTTGTCCGCCTACTCAGAGGCCGCGGACAAAAATCAACCCAATTGAATACGATTGGGTTGATTGACACCCCCTGCTAGCAGCAAATCTGCAGGGGTGGCATTGCACCAGCAGTTCTTGTGAACTGCTGGTGCAATGATAAATGCCGACAGCTTATGCTGTTGGCATTTATTGATATGTAGAGGACATGATAAGCTACATCGTATCATGTCCACTCGCACATTAATAAATATACCCCTAAGTGCTCTTGCATTGTCTTTTTATCATGCATTTATTGATTATGAAAACCTATTGTATTTACTGGTTCTTTAATAAAGAAGACTGACTGGGCACAAACTGAAGGTACAGGTTGTTTAGTATTACTACGCACACTGCTGAAGGCATACCGTGCTAAAGATGCATGCACACTCCTATGGAGGGATGGATGGTCCATAAGGGGAGTGTGGGTAATCCCATCCTCCAAACTTTTAATTTTATCATACTTCAATTTAATAATCACATTTATAGTTATAGTCCCTTGAATAACTTATGTTTTCTTTGTTTTCATTTACCTAGCTAGATTTCACCAACTCTACGCTTGAGCTATTTCAGTTTGCTTGCAAGTGCTTGGTTTACATTGCAGTTTGAGAGATCCCCGTGAAGGAGTTCATCGCTATATTATACTCTCTGTATTATGCATGAAGAGTAAATGTGTTTGACACACTGACAACCCATTAAACTTCAGCAAGACCCCATCACTTAGCTGCAATGCGTCTTCACAACAGCATTAATAGTATGCATTGCCATGTTGCACAAGTAGAGGGCGCACTCAGAAACACTCACTGCTTAGTTCACATGTGGGTTAACTCTCTGCTTTATCCAGTTAGGTGATGATTGCCTTTTTTTCTATTTGTTTTATTTAAAACTAAAATATGGAAGCATCAGGGACTATAGTTTTCTTAAACTTTCCAGAAAGGAGAAGCTCCAGACTCAAGTGAACACTTCTGCAACCTATTCTTCAATGGGGTCATTAGAAGTAGATCTTTGTATAGGGATGAGAGTCGGTTAAATACCATGGATACTGATCAATTGATTACTTCACCAGTGCTCTTGTTCAAGTAGACTAAAATTCTGGCCTATTACAAATCCTAAGGATTGGAATTCAGGAACTCTGCTTTTGAACTGCATGAAAAAAAATATTTTTTACATGTATTCATTTATAATTTCCAGATAAATTAAAGGAAATTAGAACTTACTATCTATCTATCTATCTATCTATCTATCTATCTATCTATCTATCTATCTATCTATCTATCTATCTGTGTGTGTGCAACCCTAACCCTGCATCTGCTATTGGATGAACTATGATTAATTGTATCCACTAATTGTGATTTGTTGTTTATGCCTAAGAACAATCTTTGTTCCTCTGAGCTATACACAGTTTCATCCAATAGATGGCGCTGAGCAATATTATTGAATTTATTTAGCAAAAAAAAGAATACTAGTTGCATCTAAAAGATGATTCTGTAACTGCTGGCTTTATTTTAGATTGTTTGTGTACAAATATATTTTTTTGACATTATGTCCAATATTATTTTGACTTTTATATCTATTTGTATATATAGCTCAATGCTCTATCATGGTCTATCTATTTGATAACTTTTCTTTGTATTACTTAATCTGTTATATAATCAACAGAACAGCCTGATCCATTATTATTGTATTTTTAATCAAATATTCACCCTGAAACATCAGAATGTCAGACATACATCAATATTTTTGTTTGCAGAATATTTTACAAACATTAAACAGAGGTTTCCATAGGAACCAAAATGCTGAACCCTACATACGTTTTAGTTGTTTTACATTGATTTATTGTTTTTACTATGTGATTGTTTATTCAGTATGATCAATACCGTTTATAGCAGGCTGATGTGCTAGTCTACCCTTTGATTGATTATTAGTGTAATTTTTATACTGTTTAATATCACAATATAATATATATGTGGCCTTTTTATTGCTGTGGCATGCTTACACTTGTGTAGTGCCCATTATATAGGGGCCTTCTTCTTTCATCTGTAATCCTGCCTTATTCTATTAACAAATTCAGGGTTGATTCTCATTAGGTCTCTGGGCTGGTGAGATTCTATAAGAATATTTGCCAGTCCTTCTATTTTCCTGGTGGAATTACATAAAAACACTTTTTATCTGGAAAACAAGGTGTCTCGCTAAAGGGCGTATACTGCATTTTCGTATGGAATGGAGTTGCGTACATTACAACAGTGCACAATGAAAATCTTAATTTTAAGTACACTGGATGTGCAAAAAAAGCAAGAATTACATACTTACAAGTTAAAAATACAAAGCATAATTGTTTTTTGTAAAATGGGCTGAAAATGCGTGTTCTCTCAAATCCTAGCAAAATTTTATGAATATTTTCGCACTACAGTTCTAACTGTTTTTTTCTGATCAGCTAAAAAGTGTTGAGTTTTCATCAAAATACTCAAAACACTTATTATTTTGAAAGGAAAATCTATGCTTACGAAAATGGCTGTGAATTTAAGGTACAGGGCACCGAAAGCAGCATAATTTGATTTGTATTAAGCGTAATATTCAAGTTTTAAAACACTCCGGTTTCCCCCTCTGTACCTCCCCCACCATTGTGAACTTTTACCTAGCAGAGATCTCTCATTATTTCTAAGGGAGACATTTTGAAAATCGTAGGGACAGCCCATTTTTTATAGAATTAAATGAAGGCTGCCCCTGATGGTGGAAAACCGTGTCTAGATTTGCAAACTTTATAGAATGGGCCCTTGAGTTTGTTCTCTTGGTATCCTTAGTTGAAGAGCACGCCACCATTGGCATATGTCTTAAGTACCATATTGTGTTTGCATTTAAAATGTTATACATTGTTATAAACACATCTGCTATTTCTAAAATTGTTAAAAACATTGTTGCAAAATGTTCAAAATAGGCCAAATTTAATTTTTTAAAAGGTCAATTCTGTAGAATTTGAAAATTCCAAAATCCTACAAAAAAGAAAACTGACTGAAAATATAATTTGATATCACATTTAATCTGATCATGAAAAAATAACCCTCCGTTATTCCAACCAGTGCAGTATTGCAATGTAATTGTCAGTAAAAAGTAAATAATGTTTGCTTTTAATTGTTGTTACAATTGGTTTATTAGATAAAAGTAGTCAAAATAAATTTCTCTCTTTTAATGTGTCCAATGTGTTCTCAATGATCTACTTTACCTGTTGGAGGGTATACAATTGCATACAAATTTCTTTTTTAGCTTTATTTTTTTATTTAAAATAGCTACTTCTACCTGTTGAAATCAACACTTTTACTGAAAGTTCAAGTACTGCAGTACTGGTTATAGTAAAGCAGAGTAAATACAAAAGTGCAGAAGAAATCGCTCTACCAGTTTGGGGGGTTGGGAGAAGTACTGCAATAAAATATTCATTTCAGTTGCTCTATTAGTATTGATCTTCATGTATACAGTGACTTTAGAAGCCTGATGATATCTGATGATATGCAAATGACTTCTAAAATAGTTTGATGATCATCAAATGACTCCAGAAGGGTCTCTAAAGTAATGCTGTTTTTCTTTGGAAGATACAGAGGACTTGGTGTATACACATACATAGAGTCAAGATAATGAGGTCTAAGTTTTCCATCCCTTTAATAGAATATTGTTAATTGCTCTCAGCCTACATCTCCATGGCAACAAGAAAACAACTCGTCTCAGCCATCTTTAAACCAAACATCTAGACTTACTGAGCGTGCATAGCAGACCCATAAAACATTTAAATTCCCAAGTCAGCAATACTAAATACTTAAAACAAGTATGGATAGACTCAAAGCCCTAAAATACTTCAGAGCTGACAAGAAAATACATTACTGCTTCTGTGTTGCCAATACAAATATACAGTAGGAGTACATTTGCGCTGATAAAAACGTTTATCAGGGCTGGTGTGCGCATAAATTGGATTTATATGTGCAGTTAGAGCCGCACCAGAATTTATAAGTGTACTGTGCAAAGGATCAAATATTCTGTATCCTTCTGCCCTGAGCTCCGTCGCTACACTAATATGATTTCAACTGATTTCTAATCATTTCAGATTTAACCGCTTATCTCTGCTTTGAATTTTTGTTTCCATTGAGAGTTTTTATTACACAAGCCTAGAGTCTTCCAATTTCAGTAAAATGAAAAACTTGCAAAGACTTGGTGATTTTGCCAAAAAATATGAAATGAATGTATGTATTTTGTTATAGAAGTGGTACAACATTATTTTGAAACCCGTTCTGCCTTTAAAATGTTCCCATAGACTTATTTTTTTTTTTTTTTAATTTTCAAATCTCAATTGTAACAATCAAATATTAAAATGTATCTTTTAAATGGTACATTTGACTTTTGATTCCCATAGACTTACACTGAAGTATCCGGAAATGTCGAACAATAAGATAAAGAAAAAAACATAACATTTACGTTTTCTTTAGAACAAATTGAATATGACCAACATGTTTTTATTTAAAAATGTGCTGAAATATTTCCAGCCCCTTATAAATACCACATATGCTTAGTGCAAGGACAGTACTTGGCAACTTGACCTTATAGTTGAAATATGCAAGAAATGTTTCAGTCTCTGGCATACAGTGAAAAATTGTTTAAGGGACCACTGAACCCACATTTTTTCTTTCATGATTCAGATAGAGCATGCAATTTTAAGCAATTTTCTAGTTTACTCCTAACATCACATTTTCTTCATTCTGTTGCTATCTTTATTTGAAAAGCAAGAATATAAGTTTAGATGCCGGACCATTTTTGGTTAGCAACCTGTGTTGTTCTTGTTGATTGGTGGATAAATTCACCCACCAATAAACAATTGCTGTCCAGCGTTCTAAATCAAAAATTGGCTGGCTCCTTAGCTTAGATTTCAAATAAAGATAGCAAGAGAACAAAGAAAAAATGATAATAGGAGTAAATTAGAAAGTTGCTTAAAATTGCATGCTCTATTTCAATCACGAAAGAAAAAATTTGGGTTCAGTGTCCCTTTAATTTACCGAGTAATTTTTTTTAATGCATATAATCTATATAATTAAGAACTGTTTTGCAAAAGATCAGAATACAAAAACAATATTTTAAATGTCTTTAAGCATATATTTTTAATTGTAAAATTTGCATTATTTTGTAGTAAAAGGATTTGGCTTCATTAGTACAGTATATTACCTCCTTTGCAATGAACAGTTGAGACAGATACAATTTAACTACTGCAGTCATTAAGAAATCACTGTGTGCAATGTCCAGTGGTGAGACGCCTTCATGATTTAATCCATCCTGCCAGATTAACTTGTTAGATTACAGGAAAAAGCAGGTAAAATAAATAATAATGAAATTACACTACAACTTTTTGTTTTAACTAGCATGCTCAATTAAGCATTACAAATTAAGAGCAAATTTAGGCCTAGATTTAGAGTTCGGCGGTAGCCGTCAAAACCAGCGTTAGAGGCTCCTAACGCTGGTTTTGGCCGCCCGCTGGTATTTGGAGTCAGTGATTAAAGGGTCTAACGCTCACTTTTCAGCCGCGACTTTTCCATACCGCAGATCCCCCTACGCCATTTGCGTAGCCTATCTTTTCAATGGGATCTTTCTAACGCCGGTATTTAGAGTCGTTTCTGCAGTGAGCGTTAGAGCTCTAACGACAAGATTCCAGCCGCCTGAAAAAAGCAGGAGTTAAGAGCTTTCTGGCTAACGCCGGTTTATAAAGCTCTTAACTACTGTACCCTAAAGTACACTAACACCCATAAACTACCTATGTACCCCTAAACCGAGGTCCCCCCACATCGCCGCCACTCGATTAAAATTTTTAACCCCTAATCTGCCGACCGCCACCTACGTTATACTTATGTACCCCTAATCTGCTGCCCCTAACCCCGCCGACCCCTGTATTATATTTATTAACCCCTAACTTGCCCCCCACAACGTCGCCGCAAGCTACTTAAAATAATTAACCCCTAATCTTCCGACCGCAAATCGCCGCCACCTACGTTATCCCTATGTACCCCTAATCTGCTGCCCCTAACATCGCCGACCCCTATGTTATATTTATTAACCCCTAATCTGCCCCCCACAACGTCGCCGACACCTACCTACACTTATTAACCCCTAATCTGCCGAGCGGACCTGAGCGCTACTATAATAAAGTTATTAACCCCTAATCCGCCTCACTAACCCTATCATAAATAGTATTAACCCCTAATCTGCCCTCCCTAACATCGCCGACACCTACCTTCAATTATTAACCCCTAATCTGCCGACCGGAGCTCACCGCTATTCTAATAAATGTATTAACCCCTAAAGCTAAGTCTAACCCTAACACTAACACCCCCCTAAGTTAAATATAATTTTTATCTAACGAAATAAATTAACTCTTATTAAATAAATGATTCCTATTTAAAGCTAAATACTTACCTGTAAAATAAATCCTAATATAGCTACAATATAAATTACATTTATATTATAGCTATTTTAGGATTAATATTTATTTTACAGGTAACTTTGTATTTATTTTAACCAGGTACAATAGCTATTAAATAGTTAAGAACTATTTAATAGTTACCTAGTTAAAATAATTACAAATTTACCAGTAAAATAAATCCTAACCTAAGATATAATTAAACCTAACACTACCCTATCAATAAAATAATTAAATAAACTACCTACAATTACCTACAATTAACCTAACACTACACTATCAATAAATTAATTAAACACAATTGCTACAAATAAATACAATTAAATAAACTATCTAAAGTACAAAAAAATAAAAAAGAACTAAGTTACAGAAAATAAAAAAATATTTACAAACATAAGAAAAATATTACAACAATTTTAAACTAATTACACCTACTCTAAGCCCCCTAATAAAATAACAAAGACCCCCAAAATAAAAAATTCCCTACCCTATTCTAAAATACAAAAATTACAAGCTCTTTTACCTTACCAGCCCTGAACAGGGCCCTTTGCGGGGCATGCCCCAAGAATTTCAGCTCTTTTGCCTGTAAAAAAAAACATACAATACCCCCCCCCAACATTACAACCCACCACCCACATACCCCTAATCTAACCCAAACCCCCTTAAATAAACCTAACACTAATCCCCTGAAGATCTTCCTACCTTGTCTTCACCATCCAGGTATCACCGATCCGTCCTGGCTCCAAGATCTTCATCCAACCCAAGCGGGGGTTGGCGATCCATAATCCGGTGCTCCAAAGTCTTCCTCCTATCCGGCAAGAAGAGGACATCCGGACCGGCAAACATCTTCTCCAAGCGGCATCTTCTATGTTCTTCCATCCGATGACGACCGGCTCCATCTTGAAGACCTCCAGCGCGGATCCATCCTCTTCTTCCGACGACTAGACGACGAATGATGGTTCCTTTAAGGGACGTCATCCAAGATGGCGTCCCTCGAATTCCGATTGGCTGATAGGATTCTATCAGCCAATCGGAATTAAGGTAGGAATTTTCTGATTGGCTGATGGAATCAGCCAATCAGAATCAAGTTCAATCCGATTGGCTGATCCAATCAGCCAATCAGATTGAGCTCGCATTCTATTGGCTGTTCCGATCAGCCAATAGAATGCGAGCTCAATCTGATTGGCTGATTGGATCAGCCAATCGGATTGAACTTGATTCTGATTGGCTGATTCCATCAGCCAATCAGAATATTCCTACCTTAATTCCGATTGGCTGATAGAATCCTATCAGCCAATCGGAATTCGAGGGACGCCATCTTGGATGACGTCCCTTAAAGGAACCGTCATTCGTCGTCTAGTCGTCGGAAGAAGAGGATGGATCCGCGCTGGAGGTCTTCAAGATGGAGCCGGTCGTCATCGGATGGAAGAACATAGAAGATGCCGCTTGGAGAAGATGTTTGCCGGTCCGGATGTCCTCTTCTTGCCGGATAGGAGGAAGACTTTGGAGCACCGGATTATGGATCGCCAACCCCCGCTTGGGTTGGATGAAGATCTTGGAGCCAGGACGGATCGGTGATACCTGGATGGTGAAGACAAGGTAGGAAGATCTTCAGGGGATTAGTGTTAGGTTTATTTAAGGGGGTTTGGGTTAGATTAGGGGTATGTGGGTGGTGGGTTGTAATGTTGGGGGGGGGTATTGTATGTTTTTTTTTACAGGCAAAAGAGCTGAAATTCTTGGGGCATGCCCCGCAAAGGGCCCTGTTCAGGGCTGGTAAGGTAAAAGAGCTTGTAATTTTTGTATTTTAG
The DNA here is from genome assembly GCF_027579735.1 of Bombina bombina. Lineage (NCBI taxonomy): Eukaryota > Metazoa > Chordata > Amphibia > Anura > Bombinatoridae > Bombina > Bombina bombina. The sequence goes on along the minus strand of NC_069501.1, from coordinate 56,244,440 downwards.
AATAGGGTAGGGAATTTTTTATTTTGGGGGTCTTTGTTATTTTATTAGGGGGCTTAGAGTAGGTGTAATTAGTTTAAAATTGTTGTAATATTTTTCTTATGTTTGTAAATATTTTTTTATTTTCTGTAACTTAGTTCTTTTTTATTTTTTGTACTTTAGATAGTTTATTTAATTGTATTTATTTGTAGCAATTGTGTTTAATTAATTTATTGATAGTGTAGTGTTAGGTTAATTGTAGGTAATTGTAGGTAGTTTATTTAATTATTTTATTGATAGGGTAGTGTTAGGTTTAATTATATCTTAGGTTAGGATTTATTTTACAGGTAAATTTGTAATTATTTTAACTAGGTAACTATTAAATAGTTCTTAACTATTTAATAGCTATTGTACCTGGTTAAAATAAATACAAAGTTACCTGTAAAATAAATATTAATCCTAAAATAGCTATAATATAAATGTAATTTATATTGTAGCTATATTAGGATTTATTTTACAGGTAAGTATTTAGCTTTAAATAGGAATCATTTATTTAATAAGAGTTAATTTATTTCGTTAGATAAAAATTATATTTAACTTAGGGGGGTGTTAGTGTTAGGGTTAGACTTAGCTTTAGGGGTTAATACATTTATTAGAATAGCGGTGAGCTCCGGTCGGCAGATTAGGGGTTAATAATTGAAGGTAGGTGTCGGCGATGTTAGGGAGTGCAGATTAGGGGTTAATACTATTTATGATAGGGTTAGTGAGGCGGATTAGGGGTTAATAACTTTATTATAGTAGCGCTCAGGTCCGCTCGGCAGATTAGGGGTTAATAAGTGTAGGTAGGTGTCGGCGACGTTGTGGGGGGCAGATTAGGGGTTAATAAATATAACATAGGGGTCGGCGATGTTAGGGCAGCAGATTAGGGGTACATAGGGATAACGTAGGTGGCGGCGGTTTACGGAGCGGCAGATTAGGGGTTAAAAGTGTAATGCAGGGGTCAGCGATAGCGGGGGCGGCAGATTAGGGGTTAATAAGTGTAAGGCTAGGGGTGTTTAGACTCGGGGTACATGTTAGAGTGTTAGGTGCAGACGTAGGAAGTGTTTCCCCATAGGAAACAATGGGGCTGCGTTAGGAGCTGAACGCTGCTTTTTTGCAGGTGTTAGGTTTTTTTTCAGCTCAAACAGCCCCATTGTTTCCTATGGGAGAATCGTGCACGAGCACGTTTTTGAGGCCGGCCGCGTCCGTAAGCAACTCTGGTATCGAGAGTTGCATTTGCGGTAAATATGCTCTACGCTCCTTTTTTGGAGCCTAACGCAGCATTTGTTTGAACTCTCGATACCAGAGTTAAATTTATGGTGCGGCCAGAAAAAAACCCGCGGAGCGTTAACAGCCCTTTTACCGCCAAACTCCAAATCTAGCCGATAGTGCCTAGGCTGAGTTTATAAATTAGGTGCTCACATCTTATCAGAGATGTTATCCATGGATGGTAGTTATTAGATATAAATTAAAAAATATTAATAACAATTATTTAAAAATATTATAGATTATTTAGAATTTTTTAGCGTATATATATTTTTTTAATATTTAATATTTCAATTATGTGCATTTAAGTTAGAAATTCTTCATGTGTGCTAACCCGACACCATGTTAGACTTAAAGCGTGAATCCCAAAGCGTGGTATGCAAGTTTAACATTCCAATTTTCTTCACATGCAGGATAATGTTATTTTTATTGTAAATACATAATTCTATATACAGTATATATATATATATATATATATATATATATACACGTGGGAAAACGTTACTACGGCATCCTGCCCTGTTCCCAATGGAGAAAAACAACTGCTAGGCAGTTGGTTGTCTCCGTTAGGAACACGGCAGGATGCCATAGTAAGAAATATGATTAGTCTTGAAGAAGACTCAAAGATAGAGCCGAAACGTCGACAACAATTATCTATGTACTTTTGATTTATTAAACATTTCAAGAATTTAAATCCAGTGAGTGCCCTCCTTTTCCACGCACTTATATTATAATATATTGAGGATTGTACCCAGGTCATTGTATGTGGACAAAGGTTTGAGTGCTGGGCCACCGGCTATTTGACATTATATATATATATAGTATATATATATATATATATATATATATATATATATCTGTATATACCTATACCTGTTTATTTCTATAGATATATGAATTATGTACATACTAGTCCTAAAGCCCGTTGACACGGGCCGTGTTGTGATCTCTCTCTCTCTCTCTCTCTCTCTCTCTCTCCTCTCTCTCTCTCTCTCTCCCCTGTGCGCGCCTTCAATTGCCGGTCCTCGCGCTGCTTTCTTTTCAGCTGTGCTGCCGGGTCCTCGCGCTGCTGCCGGGTGGGTGCGCGTGCGATCAGCTGCAAGAGTTTGTCTGAACTGCGCATGACGGCTTCAGACAAACTCTTGTCTTTTATAATATAGGATATCATATATATAGAAATATATATTTAGTAATACAAAATAAACTTGTATATATGATAATTTAAAATAGATATCTTTACCTATTTATCAATATGAATAGATATACAGGTATAGCTATCTAAAGATAAATATAGAATTATGTATTTACAATAAAAATAGCATTATCCTATATGGGAAGAACATTGGAATGTTAAACATTCATAACTGCTGTCAAATTAGCGCCTGAACGATAGGTGTTAGTTTTTTTCTTCTTCTGCGCTCTACATTAACTTTTATGGGGAGAATCCATTAACGCAGTCACAATATTTGGTTAGTGCACGTTAGGTCTCACTCACCCGCAAACATTTTTCTTTCAACTCATAATATGTGCGCTACCTGGCGTGTGCAAAAAGCTTACATTTAGCGAAATTTACGCTAAAGCGAAGTGCAGCACTTGTATTCCTACCTATATTGTTTAATTAATTACACATAATGATCACGTCTTTAAATTAATACTGACAACCTGAATGATGAAAGAAATCCGTATAAATCTGATTTTGTTTTTCCTTTTCTCTCTTTTAGGTAAGTGTGATTCTTTCTTCTTGTTGTCAGTGAGTGATTCACCAAGGGTAAGAGCTTTGGTTGATTTTATGTCATTTAATCTAAATCATGATGCAAGTCTTTAGTTACTGTCTACCCTGCGTTAGGATACAATTCCAATTGCAAACTACTGCTTATTGTGGAGTTATAATATAAATATAAATTTACAGCTGTCCATGGCAGTCAAAACAACAGTCTATAGAAACTTAGAAAAGCTTAATGGAGCTTTATATTATGTCATTCCATTAAACTACACACAAGTAGAATTAAAATATAATGATCTATACATCATGCAGATTGGTGAAATCCTTATACTGTAGATCTAAAGTAAAGATTTAGGGCTATATTTATCATAGTGCGAGTGGACATGATACGATGTATAGATCTAAAGTAAAGATTTAGGGGTATATTTAACAGTGCGAGCGGACATGATACGATGTATAGATCTAAAGTAAAGATTTAGGGCTATATTTATCATAGTGCGAGTGGACATGATACGATGTATAGATGTAAAGTAAAGATTTAGGGCTATATTTATCATAGTGCGAGTGGACATGATACGATGTATAGATCTAAAGTAAAGATTTAGGGCTATATTTATCATAGTGCGAGCGGACATGATACGATGTATAGATGTAAAGTAAAGATTTAGGGGTATATTTAACAGTGCGAGCGGACATGATACGATGTATAGATCTAAAGTAAAGATTTAGGGGTATATTTAACGTAGTGCGAGCGGACATGATACAATGTATAGATCTAAAGTAAAGATTTAGGGGTATATTTAACATAGTGCGAGCGGACATGATACGATGTATAGATCTAAAGTAAAGATTTAAGGGTATATTTAACAGTGCGAGCGGACATGATACGATGTATAGATCTAAAGTAAAGATTTAGGGGTATATTTAACATAGTGCGAGCGGACATGATACGATGTATAGATCTAAAGTAAAGATTTAAGGGTATATTTAACAGTGCGAGTGGACATGATACAATGTATAGATCTAAAGTAAAGATTTAGGGGTATATTTAACATAGTGCGAGCGGACATGATACAATGTATAGATCTAAAGTAAAGATTTAGGGGTATATTTAACATAGTGCGAGCGGACATAATATGATGTATAGATCTAAAGTAAAGATTTAGGGGTATATTTAACATAGTGCGAGCGGACATGATACGATGTATAGATCTAAAGTAAAGATTTAGGGGTATATTTATAATAGTGCGAGCGGACATGATACGATGTATAAATCTAAAGTAAAGATTTAGGGGTATATTTATAATAGTGCGAGCGGACATGATACAATGTATAGATCTAAAGTAAAGATTTAGGGGTATATTTAACGTAGTGCGAGCGGACATGATACAATGTATAGATCTAAAGTAAAGATTTAGGGGTATATTTAACATAGTGCGAGCGGACATAATACGATGTATAGATCTAAAGTAAAGATTTAGGGGTATATTTAACATAGTGCGAGCGGACATGATACGATGTATAGATCTAAAGTAAAGATTTAGGGGTATATTTAACATAGTGTGAGCTGACATGATACGATGTATAGATCTAAAGTAAAGATTTTAGGGGAATATTTAACATAGTGCGAGCAGCCATAATACAATGTATAGATCTAAAGTAAAGATTTAGGGGTATATTTAACATAGTGCGAGCGGACATGATACGATGTATAGATCTAAAGTAAAGATTTAGGGGAATATTTATAATAGTGCGAGCGGACATGATACAATGTATAGATCTAAAGTAAAGATTTAGGGCTATATTTAACATAATGCGAGCGGACATGATACGATGTATAGATCTAAAGTAAAGATTTAGGGGTATATTTAACAGTGCGAGTGGACATGATACAATGTATAGATCTAAAGTAAAGATTTAGGGCTATATTTAACAGTGCGAGCGGATATGATACGATGTATAGATCTAAAGTAAAGATTTAGGGCTATATTTATCATAGTGCGAGTGGACATGATACGATGTATAGATCTAAAGTAAAGATTTAGGGGTATATTTAACATAGTGCGAGCGGACATGATACAATGTATAGATCTAAAGTAAAGATTTAGGGCTATATTTAACATAGTGCGAGCGGACATGATACAATGTATAGATCTAAAGTAAAGATTTAGGGGTATATTTATCATAGTGCGAGTGGACATGATACAATGTATAGATCTAAAGTAAAGATTTAGGGCTATATTTATCATAGTGCGAGTGGACATGATACAATGTATAGATCTAAAGTAAAGATTTAGGGCTATATTTAACATAGTGCGAGCGGACATGATACGATGTATAGATCTAAAGTAAAGATTTAGGGCTATATTTATCATAGTGCGAGTGGACATGATACAATGTATAGATCTAAAGTAAAGATTTAGGGCTATATTTACCATAGTGCGATCGGACATGATACGATGTATAGATCTAAAGTAAAGATTTAGGGGTATATTTAACATAGTGCGAGCGGACATGATACGATGTATAGATCTAAAGTAAAGATTTAGGGGTATATTTAACATAGTGCGAGCGGTCATGATACGATGTATAGATGTAAAGTAAAGATTTAGGGGTATATTTAACATAGTGCGAGCGGACATGATACGATGTATAGATCTAAAGTAAAGATTTAGGGCTATATTTAACATAGTGCGATCAGACATGATACAATGTATAGATCTAAAGTAAAGATTTAGGGGTATATTTAACAGTGCGAGCGGACATGATACGATGTATAGATCTAAAGTAAAGATTTAGGGGTATATTTAACAGTGCGAGCGGACATGATACAATGTATAGATCTAAAGTAAAGATTTAGGGCTATATTTATCATAGTGCGAGCGGACATGATACAATGTATAGATCTAAAGTAAAGATTTAGGGCTATATTTAACATAGTGTGAGCGGATATGATACAATGTATAGATCTAAAGTAAAGATTTAGGGGTATATTTAACATAGTGCAAGCGGACATGATACGATGTATAGATCTAAAGTAAAGATTTAGGGGTATATTTATAATAGTGCGAGCGGACATGATACGATGTATAGATCTAAAGTAAAGATTTAGGGGTATATTTAACATAGTGCGAGCGGACATAATATGATGTATAGATCTAAAGTAAAGATTTAGGGGTATATTTAACATAGTGCGAGCGGACATGATACGATGTATAGATCTAAAGTAAAGATTTAGGGGTATATTTATAACAGTGCGAGCGGACATGATACAATGTATAGATCTAAAGTAAAGATTTAGGGCTATATTTATCATAGTGCGATCGGACATGATACAATGTAGCGTATCATGTCCGCTACACATCGATAAATGCTGTCGGCATTTATCATTGCACCAGCAGTTCTTGTGAACTGCTGGTGCAATGCCCCTCCCTGCAGATTTGGCCGCTAGCAGGGGGTGTCATTCAATCTGATCGTATTCGATCAGGTTGATTTCTGTCCATGGCTTTAGATCAGGCGGATAAGTTATGGAGCAGCGGTCTTTAGAAACAAGGGGCATTAAACTCCATACAGAGCTTGATAAATTGTCCCCAAAGCCTTTTGCATTTATTTATAGAACAAGCTGATTGGTTGTTATATGGGTATACATTTTGCAAGAAGTTAGCTGAAAAGTGTTACTGGATACCTCATGGATCTTTATGTATCTTGTTAAAGGGCCATAATAGTGGAAAAATTACATGATGTAATCCGTTAGAGCATGTAATTTTACCGCAATCGCAAAGGGGTTAAACACACAGTAGATGTGCTGCTTGGCACCCTTGGTGCAGCGCTAGTCACACAACGATGTCCCTGAACCAGCAGATGTTCGACAGAGGCACTTCTACTGTGCGTTTAACCTCCTTACAGAGGTTAAACACATAGTAGAGCACATTAGCTCATGTTTTTGACTATCACTGCACTTTTTTATACTTGCTTGTAATGGTTAATACATGCATTTGTGTCATTATTTGATACAGATTAAATGTTCTGGGTAAAGCGACTCATTATAACAAAAATCCCCTTTAAAGTCCAAGAATATATTTGTTTTTACTAAAAGACTAAAGTAGGAATGTGATCTGGTCAATAGAATCTGGTTTCTAATATAAGCTATGATTATATTTTTCTACTGTCATTCTGCAATGCTTGTAGGTATGGCTGATAATCAGTGCCTAAATATATACTAGTCAAGTGAAATGAGTAACATGTGACACATTGTTTTTATTAAAGGGACATGAAACCCAAAAATTTTATTTCATTATTTAGAAAGAGCATGTGATTTTAAACAACTTTCCAATTTAGTTCTATTATCTAATTTGCTTCATTAACTTGATATCCTTTGTTGAAAAGCATATCTAAATAGGCTCAGTGGCTGCTGATTGGTGGCTTCACATAGATGCCTCGTGTGATTGGCTCCCCCATGTGCATTGCTATTTCTTCAATGTAGCCAATTAGAATTTAAAGAATGAAGCAAATTAGATAATAGATGTAAATTGGAATGCTGTTTAAAATTGTCTGAATTATGAAAGAAACATTTTGGTTTCATGCCCCTTTAAAGGGACAGTATAAATTAAACTTTCATTATTCAGATAGGACTTTTAATTTTAATCAACTTTCCAATTTACTTTTATCATCAAATTTGCTTTTTTCTCTTGGTATTCTTAGTTTAAGCTAAACCTAGGTAGGCTCATATGCTAATTTCTAAGCCTTTGAGGGCTGCCTCTTATTACAGGCTTTTTAAATTCCTTTTTAACACAAAGAGACAGAAAGTACACGTGGGCCATATAGATAACACTGTGTTCAGGCACAGGGGGTTATTTAAGATCTAGCAAAATACAATGCTAAATTTAAGACAATAGATAATAAACAGTCACAGTCATGTGATCAGGGGGCTGGAAGAAGGTTCCTAGATACAAGGTAATCACAGAGGTAAAAAAAGTATTAATATAACTGTGTTGGTTATGCAAAACTGGGGAATGGGTAATATAGGGATTATCTATATTTTAGAACAATAACAATTCTATGGTAGACTGTCCCTTTAAGGCTTCACGTAAACAATAATACTTGATCGGTATCACAAGATGCTAGTAGAATGCTCATTGCGCTCATATTACAAGTCTTTGATTATTCAATACAGAAATATACTACAGTGTACCTTTAAGCATTTGCGTTATTCAACATGAACACTATCCCATGCACAATACTTCTGCACCCACAATAAATATTAACCACTGACTTGTAATCCGAGCAAAACAATGCAAGAAGTCTGCATTACACACAAGCATTCAAAGAAAAGTAAAATTACGAAAGCGATATACTGGTGATATCTTTAAAGGGACAGTCAACACCAGAATTTTTGTTATTTAAAAAGAAAGATAATCCCTTTATCACCCATTTTACAATTCTGCATAACCAACACAGTTATATGAATATACTTTTTAACTCTTTGATTATCTTGTATCTAAGCCTCTGCAGACTGCCCCCTTATTTCAGTTCTTTGACAGACTTGCATTTTAGCCAATCAGTGCTCACTCCAGGGTAACTTCACATGCATGAGCTCAATGTTATCTATATGAAACACATGAACTAACGCCCTTTAGTGGTCAAAATGCTTTCAGATTAGAGGCAGTCTTCAAGGTCTAAGAAATTAGGATATGAACCTCCTAGGTTTAGCTTTCAACTAAGAATAGCAAGAGAACAAAGCAAACTTGGTGTTAGAACAAAGCAAAATTAGATTCCCTGTTTAAATCATGAAAGTTCTTTTGGACTTGACTGTCTCTTTAATAGCTCACTAATAGTGGATTCAATTAGAAGCTTTCAGGACACTTAGGTCCCTGCGTCAGGCATTAATAGTGTTCTATAGCATTTGCACTTTTGTACTTGATGTGTAATTTTGGCCTTGGACTTTTGCTACCAGATTGACTTTAATTTAAATGCACCTATTTGTAATTACTTAAGGTTACGTTCTAACAGTTTGACTTTACCCTATTTTATAGTGGGAATATAATACGTTATCCTCAGTGCTGCAAAAGTATCATTATTACTAGGCATGTGTTTCCATTTGCTGCCGTATACAGAAGAAGGTAGCCGCTTCTTTTTTCTGGAGTCGAATTTCTTCTTCTAAAAGTGCAACACACTAAGATGTGGATTTTCGCAGATCTTATTGTATTTTGCTTTCACAAGAATAAATACAGCTGCAGAAAGAACCGAAGGCTGCGAGCGGCCACCTTCTGATGCATTAACTGCCAAATGCATGTGCCTATTGCCTTCATTAGCTTTACGTCAGTAATAATCCTGCTTCCTCTGACAGCTGACGAGTTAAATGCCTATCATCTTCATTAGCTTTACGTCAGTAATAATCCTGCTTCCTCTGGCATCTGAGGAGTTAAATGCCTATCACCTTCATTAGCTTTACGTCAGTAATAATCCTGCTTCCTCTGGCAGCTGAGGAGTTAAATGCCTATCACCTTCATTAGCTTTACTTCAGTAATAATTATGCTTCCTCTGGCAGCTAAGGAGTTAAATGCCTATCACCTTCATTAGCTTTACTTCAGTAATATTCCTGCTTCCTCTGGCAGCTGAGGAGTTAAATGCCTATTACCTTCATTAGCTTTACTTCAGTAATAATTCTGCTTCCTCTGGCAGCTGAGGAGTTAAATGCAGATCACCTTCATTAGCTTTACTTCAGTATTAATCCTGCTTCCTCTGGCAGCTGAGGAGTTAAATGCCTATCACCTTCATTAGCTTTACTTCAGTAATAATCCTGCTTCCTCTGGCAGATGAGGAGTTAAATGCCTATCACCTTCATTAGCTTTACTTCAGTAATAATCCTGCTTCCTCTGGCAGCTGAGGAGTTAAATGCCTATCACCTTCATTAGATTTACTTCAGTAATAATCCTGCTTCCTCTGGCAGCTGAGGAGCTAAAATGCCTATCACCTTCATTAGATTTACTTCAGTATTAATCCTGCTTCCTCTGGCAGCTGAGGAGTTAAATGCCTATCACCTTCATTAGCTTTACGTCAGTAATAATCCTGCTTCCTCTGGCAGCTGAGGAATTAAATGCCTATTACCTTCATTAGTTTTACTTCAGTGATAATCCTGCTTCCTCTGGCAGCTGAGGAGTTAAATGCCTATCACCTTCATTAGCTTTACTTCAGTAATAATCCTGCTCCCTCTGGCAGCTGAGGAGTTAAATGTCTATCACCTTCATTAGCTTTACTTCAGTAATAATCCTGCTTCCTCTGGCATCTGAGGAGTTAAATGTTTATCACCTTCATTAAATTTACTTCAGTAATAATCCTGCTTCCTCTGGCAGCTGAGGAGTTAAATGCCTATCACCTTCATTAGCTTTACTTCAGTAATAATCCTGCTCCCTCTGGCAGCTGAGGAGTTAAATGCCTATCACCTTCATTAGCTTTACTTCAGTAATAATCCTGCTTCCTGTGGCAGCTGAGGAGTTAAATGCTTATTACCTTCATTAGCTTTACGTCAGTAATAATCCTGCTTCCTCTGGCATCTGAGGAGTTAAATGTTTATCACCTTCATTAAATTTACTTCAGTAATAATCCTGCTTCCTCTGGCAGCTGAGGAGTTAAATGCCTATCACCTTCATTAGCTTTACGTCAGTAATAATTCTGCTTCCTCTGGTAGCTGAGGAGTTAAATGCCTATCACCTTCATTAGCTTTACTTTAGTAATAAGTCTGCTTCCTCTGGCAGCTGAGGAGTTAAATGCCTATTACCTTAAATAGCTTTACTTTAGTAATAATCCTGCTTCCTGTGGCAGCTGAGGAGTTAAATGCTTATTACCTTCATTAGCTTTACGTCAGTAATAATCCTGCTTCCTCTGGCATCTGAGGAGTTAAATGTTTATCACCTTCATTAAATTTACTTCAGTAATAATCCTGCTTCCTCTGGCAGCTGAGGAGTTAAATGCCTATCACCTTCATTAGCTTTACGTCAGTAATAATTCTGCTTCCTCTGGTAGCTGAGGAGTTAAATGCCTATCACCTTCATTAGCTTTACTTCAGTAATAATCCTGCTTCCTCTGGCAGCTGAGGAGTTAAATGCTGATCACCTTCATTCGCTTTACGTCAGTAATAATCCTGCTTCCTCTGGCAGCTGAGGAGTTAAATGCTGATCACCTTCATTAACTTTACGTCAGTAATATCCTGCTTCCTCTGGCAGCTGAGGAGTTAAATGCCTATCACCTTCATTAGCTTTACTTCAGTAATATTCCTGCTTCCTCTGGCAGCTGAGGAGTTAAATGCCTATCACCTTCATTAGCTTTACTTTAGTAATAATCCTGCTTTCTCTGGCAGCTAAGGAGTTAAATGCCTATCACCTTCATTAGCTTTACTTCAGTGATAATCCTGCTTCCTCTGGCAGCTTAGGAGTTAAATGCCTATCACCTTCATTAGCTTTACTTCAGTGATAATCCTGCTTCCTCTGGCAGCTGAGGAGTTAAATGCCTATCACCTTCATTAGCTTTACTTCAGTAATAATCCTGCTTCCTCTGGCAGCTGACAAGTTAAATGCCTATCACCTTCATTAGCTTTACTTCAGTAATAATTATGCTTGCTCTGGCAGCTGAGGAGTTAAATGCCTATCACCTTCATTAGCTTTACGTCAGTAATAATTCTGCTTCCTCTGGCAGCTGAGGAGTTAAATGCCTATCACCTTCATTAGCTTTACTTCAGTATTAATCCTGCTTCCTCTGGCAGCTGAGGAGTTAAATGCCTATCACCTTCATTAGCTTTACTTCAGTAATAATTATGCTTGCTCTGGCAGCTGAGGAGTTAAATGCCTATCACCTTCATTAGCTTTACTTCAGTAATAATTATGCTTGCTCTGGCAGCTGAGGAGTTAAATGCCTATCACCTTCATTAGCTTTACTTCAGTAATAATCCTGCTTCCTCTGGCAGCTGAGGAGTTAAATGCTGATCACCTTCATTCGCTTTACGTCAGTAATAATCCTGCTTCCTCTGGCAGCTGAGGAGTTAAATGCTGATCACCTTCATTAACTTTACGTCAGTAATATCCTGCTTCCTCTGGCAGCTGAGGAGTTAAATGCCTATCACCTTCATTAGCTTTACGTCAGTAATAATCCTGCTTCCTCTGGCAGCTGAGGAGTTAAATGCCTATCACCTTCATTAGCTTTACTTCAGTAATAATTATGCTTGCTCTGGCAGCTGAGGAGTTAAATTTCTATCACCTTCATTAGCTTTACGTCAGTAATAATCCTGCTTCCTCTGGCAGCTGAGGAGTTAAATGCCTATCACCTTCATTAGCTTTATGACAGTAATAATCCTGCTTCCTCTGGCAGCTGAGGAGTTAAATGCCTTCCCCCTTCATTATCTTTTCTTCAGTAATAAGTCTGCTTCCTCTGGCATCTGAGGAGTTAAATGCCTATCACCTTCATTAGCTTTACTTCAGTAATAATTCTGCTTCATCTGACAGCTGAGGAGTTAAATGCCTATCACCTTCATTAGCTTTACTTCAGTATTAATCCTGCTTCCTCTGGCAGCTGAGGAGTTAAATGCCTATCACCTTCATTAGCTTTACTTCAGTAATAATTATGCTTGCTCTGGCAGCTGAGGAGTTAAATGCCTATCACCTTCATTAGCTTTACTTCAGTAATAATTATGCTTGCTCTGGCAGCTGAGGAGTTAAATGCCTATCACCTTCATTAGCTTTACTTCAGTAATAATCCTGCTTCCTCTGGCAGCTGAGGAGTTAAATGCTGATCACCTTCATTCGCTTTACGTCAGTAATAATCCTGCTTCCTCTGGCAGCTGAGGAGTTAAATGCTGATCACCTTCATTAACTTTACGTCAGTAATATCCTGCTTCCTCTGGCAGCTGAGGAGTTAAATGCCTATCACCTTCATTAGCTTTACGTCAGTAATAATCCTGCTTCCTCTGGCAGCTGAGGAGTTAAATGCCTATCACCTTCATTAGCTTTACTTCAGTAATAATTATGCTTGCTCTGGCAGCTGAGGAGTTAAATTTCTATCACCTTCATTAGCTTTACGTCAGTAATAATCCTGCTTCCTCTGGCAGCTGAGGAGTTAAATGCCTATCACCTTCATTAGCTTTATGACAGTAATAATCCTGCTTCCTCTGGCAGCTGAGGAGTTAAATGCCTTCCCCCTTCATTATCTTTTCTTCAGTAATAAGTCTGCTTCCTCTGGCATCTGAGGAGTTAAATGCCTATCACCTTCATTAGCTTTACTTCAGTAATAATTCTGCTTCATCTGACAGCTGAGGAGTTAAATGCCTATCACCTTCATTAGCTTTACTTCAGTAATAAGTCTGCTTCCTCTGGCAGCTGAGGAGTTAAACTATGTGGACCATGTAACTTCAACCGATATACTGAGACAATCTATCTTATCAAACTAGTAGGATTTATCTAGGCACTTTTTTGCACTTTTTATTAGGGAATTCTCAAATTAAAGGGACATCAATGTGTTTTTATTCTCTGTATTAAACAAAGATGTTAAGTTTGATTTTTAAATGGACGTCTTGTTTTGAAGAAAAAAAAAAACTTTTTGCTTTTGTGCTGGTAAAGTTTTGTTCCATGTTAGTTTAAAGAGCTGTGGTCAGTGGCTTTATCAGTGTAGAATTGCTTACATGCCATGTTCTATTAGTTTTAATATTAAAGGGACAGTCAACACAAGAATTTTTGTTGTTTAAAAAGAAAGATAATCCCTTTATTACCCATTCCCCAGTTTTGCATAACCAACACTGCTATAATAATATTATCTTGTATCTAAGCTTCTGCTGACTGCCCCCTTATTTCAGTTCTTTTGACAGACATGCTGTTTAGCCAATCAGTGCTCAGTCCTAGGTCACTTTACGTGCCTGAGCTCAATGTTATCTATATGAAACATGTGAACTAATGCCCTCTAGTGGTCAAAATGTATTCAGATTAGAGGCAGTCTTCAAGGTCTAAGAAATTAGCATATGAACCTCCTAGTTTTAGCTTTCAACTAAGAATACCAAGAGAACAAAGCAAAATTGGTGATAAAAGTAAATTGGGAAGTTGTTTAAAATTGCATGCCCTATTTAAAACATGAAAGTTTTTTTTGGACTTGACTGTCCCTTTAATTTGAACAAGTTTTGCTTGGATTTAGACTTCTGACTGAGCTATTAGGCTTATTGCATCATTTCTAATTTCATTTGAGTAATGGGAAGTTATTTTACATAGTAACATAGTAGATGAGGTTAAAAAAAGACAGAAGTACATCAAGTTCAACCTATACCAATCTTAATTTATCTACAATAAAAGCTCCAGTTTTTTCTAAAATTAATCACAGGGGAACCCATTTAACACCAGCAATCATATCCCTGAATTTTTTTTCTAGCCAGAAAAGTATCTTAACCATTTTTAAATGTATCTAAGGTACTGGCATTTACTACCTCCTTCGGTAATGAGATCCACTATTTAATTGCTCTGACAGTGAAAAAACGTTTACGTTACTGGAGATTAAATCTCCTTTCCTCCAGCCTTAAATTGTGACCTCTTGTCATAAACATTTTTCTTAGAATAAACAGAGCTTTCACCATATCTATATATGGGCCTTAAATATATTTATGGTCACCGCCCAAGCGCCTTTTTTCTAGAGAAAACAAACCCAGTTTGGCTAACCTCTCCTCATAGCTTAAATTCACAATTCCCCTTATTAGTTTTGTGGGCCTTATCCTGAAGTTTTTTTTTTTAGATCGATCCCCAGAACTGCACTCCATACTCAGGGTGAGGTCTTACCAGGGATTTATATAGTGACAGAATTATGCTTTCCTCCCTTGCATCAATGCCTCGTTTAATACATGCTAGTATCTTATTACCCTCAGAAGTGCCTGCCCTGCATTTGCGCCGATCTTTAGCTTGTTATCCTTTACTACTCCCAAATCCCTTTCCTCCTCTGTTTTGCTAAGTTTTGTCCCATTTAAGTAATAGGTTGCCTGCTTATTTTTACTTTCACTGCTGCTATTTTATTTAAAGTTAAGCTTCAAGCAATACAGCCAATTAGCGGTCAGATTTTGCATTATCGTCCCCCGTTCTATTCCTTCTGCTGTTTCTTCTTTACTGCAGTTATCTCAGTTTCCAAATATAAAATTAGGGACTGTCCAAGATATTTTGGAAGGAAGATAGTCTGTTATCCCAAGCCATTATATATAATAGAACCATTTGCTTTAAAGTAAATTAAATATTAAAAGTAAATTGATTGGATAGAGTATGAAATTTGAAACAACTTTCCAATTTACTTCTATTATCGGTTTTGCTTAGTTCTCTTGATATCCTTTGTTAAAGAGTAAGCCAAGATGAACACAGGAGTGTGCATGTGTATTAAGCCATCTGGCAAGAATGTTTGCAGCATTGTTTATAGCAATATTATCCACAGTTACAAATACCGCTGTGCACTCTCCTGAGCGCCTATTATCCCACTCTTAAATAGAGAAGAAAGAAAGAAAGAATCATGAAAGTTTTATTATGACTTTACAGTACCTTTCTCTCTTCTACAGGGAAATGAGTGTTTAACTTAATTCCTAAATAACTCTATGTATTGCAGTACTCAAATGGAAATTGTAATAATACATTACTAATATTTTCTTTTACTATTTTTTGTTAAAAAATATGTTAACATGTTTTATTGCTATTCATTTAAATGCATTACAGATTTTATTTTTATCTTGCTGTCCCTTTAATTTCACAGTCAGTATTTAACTCACATCACTTATATAAACAATAATTGCAGATATTGTTCTAGCAGATAATAAACGAAGCAGTAGATAGTTGCTGAAAGGTAAACATTTACCACATATTGGTTACTAAAGCATCTGTAAAACAATGAAGGTACTTTTTATAATTGTCAACAGTCCCAATTTTCAAGGGATAGTCCTGTTTTAGCGATGTTGGGCGGACTTGATCCGTTACAGCCTGACACTTGATAAATCTACCCCATGGGCTTTACATAGATGTCTTTGACTGTGAGAACCTAAGGACTTTGTTGGTTTTAAATATTTATTTGCTATATATATTTGAAAAAAAAGGGGAACCCACTGATTCTAATAATCTGTATCTGACTTCTATACATAAAGTAGCCTTTATGTACAAGAAGAACAATTTGTTTAGTCACTTGCCCTGCAGAGTTTTGTACTTCAATGACCTACAAAGTGATGGATGAATTAAAAAAATACAATCAACTGTAGAACAAACAGTACCGGGTTATTTATTTTGTGCAATATAATGTCTAGATATAATAGGTATAGTGTACAGTTACATTTTCTTTTGTCAATATATATATTTTTTGCATTTCATAAACTAACATTGAAATTATTTTAAGTTTTGGAGAGAAATATATCACTTGAATACTGATGATCGTATATGCTTATACAGTCACAAAGAAATTGAGAATTTTGGCCAACTATTCAAATACTAGATTGCATGAACAACGTTCAGGGAAATTAATTACTCTGATAGACTGATATATATTTATTACAAATACAGTATATCATTATGTTTGTATATATACAGTATATCATTATGTTTGTATATATACAGTATATCATTATCTTTGTATATATACAGTATATCATTATGTTTGTATACATACAGTATATCATTATGTTTGTATATATACAGTATATCATTATGTTTGTATATATACAGTATATCATTATGTTTGTATATATACAGTATACCATTATGTTTGTATATATACAGTATATCATTATGTTTGTACATATACAGTATATCATTATGTTTGTATACATACAGTATATCATTATGTTTGTATATATACAGTATATCATTATGTTTGTATACATACAGTATATCATTATGTTTGTATATATGCAGTATATCATTATGTTTGTATATATACAGTATATCATTATGTTTGTATACATACAGTATATCATTATGTTTGTATATATGCAGTATATCATTATGTTTGTATATATACAGTATATCATTATGTTTGTATATATGCAGTATATCATTATGTTTGTATATATACAGTATATCATTATGTTTGTATATATGCAGTATATCATTATGTTTGTATATATACAGTATATCATTATGTTTGTATATATACAGTATATCATTATGTTTGTATACATACAGTATATCATTATGTTTGTATATATACAGTATATCATTATGTTTGTATACATACAGTATATCATTATGTTTGTATATATGCAGTATATCATTATGTTTGTATATATACAGTATATCATTATGTTTGTATATATGCAGTATATCATTATGTTTGTATATATACAGTATATCATTATGTTTGTATACATACAGTATATCATTATGTTTGTATATATGCAGTATATCATTATGTTTGTATATATGCAGTATATCATTATGTTTGTATATATACAGTATATCATTATGTTTGTATATATACAGTATACCATTATGTTTGTATATATACAGTATATCATTATGTTTGTACATATACAGTATATCATTATGTTTGTATATATACAGTATATCATTATGTTTGTATATATGCAGTATATCATTATGTTTGTATATATACAGTATATCATTATGTTTGTATATATGCAGTATATCATTATGTTTGTATATATACAGTATATCATTATGTTTGTATACATACAGTATATCATTATGTTTGTATATATGCAGTATATCATTATGTTTGTATATATGCAGTATATCATTATGTTTGTATATATACAGTATATCATTATGTTTGTATATATACAGTATATCATTATGTTTGTATATATGCAGTATATCATTATGTTTGTATATATACAGTATATCATTATGTTTGTATACATACAGTATATCATTATGTTTGTATATATGCAGTATATCATTATGTTTGTATATATACAGTATATCATTATGTTTGTATACATACAGTATATCCTTATGTTTGTATATATGCAGTATATCATTATGTTTGTATATATACAGTATATCATTATGTTTGTATATATGCAGTATATCATTATGTTTGTATATATACAGTATATCATTATGTTTGTATATATGCAGTATATCATTATGTTTGTATATATACAGTATATCATTATGTTTGTATATATACAGTATATCATTATGTTTGTATACATACAGTATATCATTATGTTTGTATATATACAGTATATCATTATGTTTGTATACATACAGTATATCATTATGTTTGTATATATGCAGTATATCATTATGTTTGTATATATACAGTATATCATTATGTTTGTATATATACAGTATATCATTATGTTTGTATACATACAGTATATCATTATGTTTGTATATATGCAGTATATCATTATGTTTGTATATATGCAGTATATCATTATGTTTGTATATATACAGTATACCATTATGTTTGTATATATACAGTATATCATTATGTTTGTACATATACAGTATATCATTATGTTTGTATATATACAGTATATCATTATGTTTGTATATATGCAGTATATCATTATGTTTGTATATATACAGTATATCATTATGTTTGTATATATGCAGTATATCATTATGTTTGTATATATACAGTATATCATTATGTTTGTATACATACAGTATATCATTATGTTTGTATATATGCAGTATATCATTATGTTTGTATATATGCAGTATATCATTATGTTTGTATATATACAGTATATCATTATGTTTGTATATATACAGTATATCATTATGTTTGTATATATGCAGTATATCATTATGTTTGTATATATGCAGTATATCATTATGTTTGTATATATACAGTATATCATTATGTTTGTATATATACAGTATATCATTATGTTTGTATATATACAGTATATCATTATGTTTGTATATATGCAGTATATCATTATGTTTGTATATATGCAGTATATCATTATGTTTGTATATATACAGTATACCATTATGTTTGTATATATACAGTATATCATTATGTTTGTACATATACAGTATATCATTATGTTTGTATATATGCAGTATATCATTATGTTTGTATATATGCAGTATATCATTATGTTTGTATATATACAGTATACCATTATGTTTGTATATATACAGTATATCATTATGTTTGTATATATACAGTATATCATTATGTTTGTATACATACAGTATATCATTATGTTTGTATATATACAGTATATCATTATGTTTGTATATATACAGTATATCATTATGTTTGTATATATGCAGTATATCATTATGTTTGTATATATGCAGTATATCATTATGTTTGTATATATACAGTATATCATTATGTTTGTATATATACAGTATATCATTATGTTTGTATATATGCAGTATATCATTATGTTTGTATATATGCAGTATATCATTATGTTTGTATATATACAGTATATCATTATGTTTGTATATATACAGTATATCATTATGTTTGTATATATACAGTATATCATTATGTTTGTATATATGCAGTATATCATTATGTTTGTATATATGCAGTATATCATTATGTTTGTATATATACAGTATACCATTATGTTTGTATATATACAGTATATCATTATGTTTGTATATATACAGTATATCATTATGTTTGTATATATACAGTATATCATTATGTTTGTATACATACAGTATATCATTATGTTTGTATATATGCAGTATATCATTATGTTTGTATATATACAGTATATCATTATGTTTGTATACATACAGTATATCATTATGTTTGTATATATGCAGTATATCATTATGTTTGTATATATACAGTATATCATTATGTTTGTATATATACAGTATATCATTATGTTTGTATATATACAGTATATCATTATGTTTGTATATATACAGTATATCATTATGTTTGTATACATACAGTATATCATTATGTTTGTATATATACAGTATATCATTATGTTTGTATATATACAGTATATCATTATGTTTGTATATATACAGTATATCATTATGTTTGTATATATGCAGTATATCATTATGTTTGTATATATGCAGTATATCATTATGTTTGTATATATACAGTATATCATTATGTTTGTATATATACAGTATATCATTATGTTTGTATATATACAGTATATCATTATGTTTGTATATATACAGTATATCATTATGTTTGTATATATACAGTATATCATTATGTTTGTATATATGCAGTATATCATTATGTTTGTATACATACAGTATATCATTATGTTTGTATATATGCAGTATATCATTATGTTTGTATATATACAGTATATCATTATGTTTGTATACATACAGTATATCATTATGTTTGTATATATACAGTATATCATTATGTTTGTATACATACAGTATATCATTATGTTTGTATATATACAGTATATCATTATGTTTGTATATATACAGTATATCATTATGTTTGTATATATACAGTATATCATTATGTTTGTATACATACAGTATATCATTATGTTTGTATATATACAGTATATCATTATGTTTGTATATATACAGTATATCATTATGTTTGTATATATACAGTATATCATTATGTTTGTATACATACAGTATATCATTATGTTTGTATATATACAGTATATCATTATGTTTGTATACATACAGTATATCATTATGTTTGTATACATACAGTATATCATTATGTTTGTATACATACAGTATATCATTATGTTTGTATACATACAGTATATCATTATGTTTGTATATATACAGTATATCATTATGTTTGTATATATACAGTATATCATTATGTTTGTATATATACAGTATATCATTATGTTTGTATACATACAGTATATCATTATGTTTGTATACATACAGTATATCATTATGTTTGTATATATGCAGTATATCATTATGTTTGTATATATACAGTATATCATTATGTTTGTATATATACAGTATATCATTATGTTTGTATATATACAGTATATCATTATGTTTGTATATATACAGTATATCATTATGTTTGTATATATACAGTATATCATTATGTTTGTATATATACAGTATATCATTATGTTTGTATATATACAGTATATCATTATGTTTGTATATATACAGTATATCATTATGTTTGTATATATACAGTATACCATTATGTTTGTATATATACAGTATATCATTATGTTTGTATATATACAGTATATCATTATGTTTGTATATATACAGTATACCATTATGTTTGTATATATACAGTATATCATTATGTTTGTATATATACAGTATACCATTATGTTTGTATATATACAGTATATCATTATGTTTGTATATATACAGTATATCATTATGTTTGTATATATACAGTATATCATTATGTTTGTATATATACAGTATACCATTATGTTTGTATATATACAGTATATCATTATGTTTGTATATATACAGTATATCATTATGTTTGTATATATACAGTATACCATTATGTTTGTATATATACAGTATATCATTATGTTTGTATACATACAGTATATCATTATGTTTGTATATATACAGTATATATATGCGTATATATAAAAACAAAAGTATTGCAATAAAACATTTTTATTGGACTAACGTATAGCTTTCGAGTGTTTCATCACTTTCTCAGGTCTGAAACAATCAATATGATAAAATTGGTCATTGATGTCTTGGAAAGATGAGGGCTAAGGAGACAGAAGTTGGTATAATATGAGATTAGGGAGAGAAGGAGTACATGGTGGATAAATGTTTTTTTGTGAGTCTCAATCCCCCTGCATATGGCCCTTCTAATGCTTTGGAATGACTTAAAAAAAGATGCAAAAATCACCAGAACATCCATACAGTGGCACCTATATATGATGGTTTGGAATGGAGCTCACATATTATGACTTTGCACTGACCTGTTCTATTGAGCTTTGTTTGAACTTTGTTCTGATTTGTTCTACAGAGTATTTCACCAATATGTTTTTCAGATCCTGTTGCTAATGTATTCTGTAGAGCATTGGTGCTTTATCCCAAGCCTTGCTGTGTTCTGTTATTGAGGACCTAGCTATTTTCTATTGAACACTGCTTTGATCTGCTTTGCAAATGTTCCACGCAGAGCATTGCTAGGACCTGTTGCTGCAGAGCATCACTCAGGTCTGTTTGACAGAATGAGCTGGACTCTCTGGTTGAATAGTTAAAATAAGTATAATTTTTTTAAAGCACAAAAAGGAAGGATTTCAAACAACTGAAAGGGTTGAACATGAGTTAATATATGCTCTGCTGGAAGCCTGTGAAACGGTCCCAATTCAAGGCCACATCATCTCCTAATGGTAAATGAGAAAGCAAATTGCAGCACAATGCAAACATATGGAGCTCTGTGACAAAACATCACATTGTCTAACTGACTGATGAAGTGGACTGTGGGTTAAATACATAGTTAAAGGGATACAATTTGAATTCCCAATAGAATGTTAATTATATACAGTAAATACACAGTAAAACACATTTTTAAATATTATGGAATTATTATGTAGACACACACATTTATATATTATAGCCCTTTGCATTCAAATACATTGCCATATAACATATATTCATTAAATATTTTTTATGAATATTTATTTGACTATTTTTTGTCAGATAGTGTTTATATGAGTGTAACAGTTTATTTTAATGTATTTATGTTGTGTTTGGTGCAACTTTTTTTTAACTCACTACCCCTTACACACAGTTGTCAGTTGCTCTAACCTGACAAATCTTAAATTATGATCGTGCTCTCGCATTTGCATTTACTTTCAACTTTAATAGAAGCGATATTATAGTTGCAAGCAAAAAGCCAAAAAAACCCTGATATCACTTAGCGCACCATTTGTAATCTAGCCCAAATTGTTTAGCAATGTATAATAATAATAAAAAAACTATTTTGTAATTCAATACTTATTCAGCCTGCTTTTTTATTGATTTAATTAGAAAATGGCAGTTCACTTCCCCTCAGAGACAGGAGCCGTTTATATATTTCCCTTATTGGCCACAGGCTTTTCAAGGAATGTGTCTCATAGCTAAAATACAATGTACATTTTTCTAACAAAATGTTTTTTAAATGCTTTTAAAACATTTATTTTATCTGCATGTCTGCTGCAGTGCAGTGAATCATTTCTAACAAATTAATAAAAAAATGTATTTTACGTCCCTTTAAACTTGCTCGCAGTAATTTCTACTTCTGAGTAAGATACTCATGTAGGGGCCAATTATCAATGTCTGCCAGACATGATATTCTGTAGCGTATCATGTCTGCTACAGTTATTATCTCGTCATATCTTTGGGGGCTATTTTTTGAGCATTAGTTTGCAATGTAGGTGTCTCTCCTTCACACCCAGGACCCTGCATAGAGAGATAAACAACTCTCAAGATAAAAACTTTGAGTCTTTGAGGGACCTCACGGTACTGACGACACTTTTAAAGGAACACTGAACCCAATTTTTTTTTTTTTGTGTGATTCAGATAGAGCATGAAATGTCAAGTAACTTTCTAATTTACTCCTATTATCAAATTTTCTTTATTCTCTTGGTCTCTTGATTTAAATTGCAAGAATGTAAGTTTAGATGCTGGCACATTTTTGGTGAACAACCTGGGTTGTCCTTGCTGATTGGTGGATAAATTCATCCATTAATAAAAAAGTGCTGTCCAGAAATCTGAACCAAAAAATAGCTGATGCCTTCTTTTTCAAATAAAGATAGCAAGAGAATAAAGAAAATTTGATAATAAGAGTAAATTAGAAAGTTGCTTAAAATTGCATGCTCTATCTGAATCACACAAGAAAAAAAAAATGGGTTCAGTGTCCCTTTAAGATCATCTTGCCAGAGCGGAGAGGTTTTTGTTACTTTATTAAGGATTCCCTCTGAGTACAATGTAGCAATTCTGAGCTCTGTTTTCCATAGGTGCCTCCCAGCACTGTGTAATTATTTACTACCTAGGTGTGTGACTCATCTATACCGAGTGCTGTAATCACAAAAATGCTTACTCACTGCGGCCAGCCCACCACCATATATGTTTTTATGAAATGCCTTTGCATTATTTATTACAATATCTGAATGTGCAGAACACATAATACACAATTGTAGGGAGTGTGTTGCAAAGTTTTGACTTGAAGGCACAACAAAAGTGTTGTTGTGATATTAACAAGCCAGAGAGAGGAGGTGCTTGCAAGACAGGAAATAAATCTGAAGTATTCTTGTTAATCGGTCATGATGGTGCTAGAATGAATGTGCTATGAAATTGAAAAAATAGCAACAAGAGATAAATATAAAGATCTCAGATTTAATAAAAACCTATTCTGCTGTAAACATAGAAAAAGAAAAAAACATAAGATTATCAGTATTGCACAGTAATTTCACCAGCCTCTATACATTTACCGTTCGTAGGTTGTTTGTTTGCTTTTAAAAAGCTAAAGGTTGATACTTGCGCAGGAATAGCAGAAAAGTGAAATATCACTCCCTCCACCACACATTTTCCTCTATAGCCCAGAACATTGTTAATTTATGCATTAAAGTAAGCTAGCAAGCCCTTTTGTGCATAGCCTTCTTAACCATAATAATTTCCACTTTAGACATGCATGGGCTGAAATTATACACCAACATCTAAATTACTAAATAAGAATATTAAGCTTTTTTTTTTTTTTTTTTTGCTTTCCCTTTTTGCAAGTTAATAAAACACCCACATGTGTCTTTATATTAATAGAGAGCTGTTTATTCTTTCCATGGCTAAAAAAATTATATATTATTGCACCTGAAAAACCGCTATGTCATTTGATTATATACATCAAAAAGGCTAATGTATCAACATCTGTTGAGCTGTTTGCAAGTAACCTTTACTGTAAATTGCTGACAAATTTGTAATGCAACTCAAGCCCAAATAAACATAGGAGATTACTGAAGCACCAATCTGTTTAACTATTTCTCTGGAATTAAAGGTTCATTTAATTAATTTGGAAAATGTATCACCATTCTGCTTTAAAGGGACAGTCAAGTGCAAAAAAATATTTCATGATTCAAATAGGGCATGTAATTTTAAACAACTTTCCAATTTACTTTTATCACCAAGTTTGCTTTGTTCTCTTGGTATTCTTAGTTGAAAGCTAAACCTAGGAGGTTTATATGCTAATTTCTTAGACCTTGAAGGCCGCCTCTAATCTAAAAGCATTTTGACAGTTTTTCACGACTAGAGGGCGTTAGTTCATGTGTTTTATATAGATAACATTGAGCTCATGCACGTGAATTTACCGAGGAGTGAGCACTGATTGGCTAAAATGCAAGTCTATAAAAAAAACTGAAATAAGGGGGCAGTCTGCAGAGGCTTAGATACAAGGTAATTGCAGAGGTAAAATGTGTATTATTATAACTGTGTTGTTTATGCAAAACAGGGGAATTGGTAATTAAGGGATTATCTATCTTTTAAAACAACAAAAATTATGGTGTTGACTGTCCCTTTAATTTTATTTTGTGTTGATTTAACCGTTAGTATCTCTAGATAGCCATAGTGAATCTCCAAGTAATTCCTGATTACTTGCTGGGACAAAGAGACTGGGGATGAAGCCAAAGTTGCCTGGGGGGAAGTCTCAGTGGAAGAATGTGTATTGGAGTTAGAATTGATGTAAAGTGTGGCTATTCAGTATAGGGGAAGTCTAGACAGCCCTGGAT
Organism: Bombina bombina; assembly: GCF_027579735.1. Classification (NCBI taxonomy): domain Eukaryota; kingdom Metazoa; phylum Chordata; class Amphibia; order Anura; family Bombinatoridae; genus Bombina; species Bombina bombina. The sequence continues at coordinate 56,218,779 of NC_069501.1, read as the reverse complement.
GTGTCTAAGCATTCCCTGGTTTAACATACAGTGAGGGGGGAGTAGACAGCAGAGCTCCCATACCATGAGTGTTCTGTAAAATGCAAGATATTTGGAAGTTTTTCAAATTTGGCAGGATTAAGGGCCTGATTCTCTGAAGCTCTCTGGGCTGGTGAGATGCTATATAAATGCTCGCTTGTACTTTTATTTACCTGGTGGAATTATCTAAAGCCACTTTTTACCCTGATAACAGGGTGTCTCGCTAAGGTGCGTATGCTGCATTTTCGTATGGGAAGGAGATTGAAAGCAATTAAAGTTCATATTTATTCAAACATTAAAACTTACAGTTCACAGGACATAGAGAGAGGAGTGTGGGTTCTGACAGAACAGGTCCTACGTCAACTGATGCGTTTCACGCCATTCTGGCGCTTTTTCAAAGATAGTGCAATTCAAACGGGAGGGGCTTCTATTTACATTCCTCTCTCTATGTCCTCTGAACTGTAAGTTTTAGTATTTGAATAAATATGAACTTTTAATTGCTTTCACTGTATATATACACTCAAATACATTTAAACATGAAAAATCATTTTTAATAAAAAAATTTTTTATGTTTTACTGTGTTTTTGCTTTAAATATTTTACATTCCCGTGTTCTTTGAAGAAATTTTTCTTTGTATTTCAAAATAGATATTTCTAGATATAAATGTTTATACAGTATATCTTTATATATATATATATACATACAAAGAGAGAAGCGCTCTACCAGGAACGAACAACAGCTCAGTGGCTGGTTCTATGGCGATTTACCACCCGGAAGGAGCCTCTTTTAGACCAGTGTGCTTTTCACAGAAGAAAACTTTCCTGAAGTATATCAGTCTGATCCTGCCAAGTAAGGTCAGTCCAGCCCCGAAATACCAGGCAATTCTCCTCTGAACAAGGAACATGACAACCCCAGACGATAGTTTCGGCCTCCTATGGGCCTCGTCAGTGAGGTGCAGCCACATTCCTCTAAGCACACTGGGCAAGGAGTCCACGTCTGGTTTCCCCCATCACCCATAGGGAGACTTCCCCAGGGTCATAATAATTTGCATACAAAGAGAGAAGCGCTCTACCAGGAACGAACAACAGCTCAGTGGCTTGTTCTATGGCGATTTACCACCCGGAAGCAGCCTCTTTTAGACCAGTGTGCTTTTCACAGAAGAAAACTTTCCTGAAGTATATCAGTCTGATCCTGCCAAGTAAGGTCAGTCCAGCCCCGAAATACCAGGCAATTCTCCTCTGAACAAGGAACATGACAACCCCAGACGATCGTTTCGGCCTCCTATGGGCCTCGTCAGTGAGGTGCAGCCACATTCCTCTAAGCACACTGGGCAAGGAGTCCACGTCTGGTTTCCCCCATCACCCATAGGGAGACTTCCCCAGGGTCATAATAATTTGCATACAAAGAGAGAAGCGCTCTACCAGGAACGAACAACAGCTCAGTGGCTTGTTCTATGGCGATTTACCACCCGGAAGCAGCCTCTTTTAGACCAGTGTGCTTTTCACAGAAGAAAACTTTCCTGAAGTATATCAGTCTGATCCTGCCAAGTAAGGTCAGTCCAGCCCCGAAATACCAGGCAATTCTCCTCTGAACAAGGAACATGACAACACCAGACGATCGTTTCGGCCTCCTATGGGCCTCTTCAGTGAGGTGCAGCCACATTCCTCTAAGCACACTGGGCAAGGAGTCCACGTCTGGTTTCCCCCATCACCCATAGGGAGACTTCCCCAGGGTCATAATAATTTGCATACAAAGAGAGAAGCGCTCTACCAGGAACGAACAACAGCTCAGTGGCTTGTTCTATGGCGATTTACCACCCGGAAGCAGCCTCTTTTAGACCAGTGTGCTTTTCACAGAAGAAAACTTTCCTGAAGTATATCAGTCTGATCCTGCCAAGTAAGGTCAGTCCAGCCCCGAAATACCAGGCAATTCTCCTCTGAACAAGGAACATGACAACCCCAGACGATCGTTTCGGCCTCCTATGGGCCTCGTCAGTGAGGTGCAGCCACATTCCTCTAAGCACACTGGGCAAGGAGTCCACGTCTGGTTTCCCCCATCACCCATAGGGAGACTTCCCCAGGGTCATAATAATTTGCATACAAAGAGAGAAGCGCTCTACCAGGAACGAACAACAGCTCAGTGGCTTGTTCTATGGCAATTTACCACCCGGAAGCAGCCTCTTTTAGACCAGTGTGCTTTTCACAGAAGAAAACTTTCCTGAAGTATATCAGTCTGATCCTGCCAAGTAAGGTCAGTCAGTATAATTGTGTGTGTGTATATATATATATATATATATATATATATATATAAATATATATATATGTTTAAAAATAAAATAAAATTTTCTTCTATGTGAAGAACATTGGAATGTAAAAATGCATAACTACTTTCGGGTTTAGTGCAATTAGTTTAATGTGTGTTGGATTAGGGTGTGGCAATAAGTGTTAGGGTATAGGGCTATTGAAGTCTAGGGGGAGAAGAAGTCCTGAAGTTAGTGCGCATTGGGTTTTGCGCTCATGGTTTTTACTATCAACTTGTAATACGCTCGCTAACCTGCCCCCAATATAAGTGTACTTTGAGCACAGTTAGCATACAAGCAAAATATCTGTTATTGCGCTACTTGTAATCTGGCCCAAAAAACGTCATTACATAAAGAAGAGACCTTCTGAACCAGGGAACACACAAAGGCATAATCGCTAGTTCTGTGGCTAGTCACCATCTGAAGAGCAACCTCTTTTTACCCAGAATTTTCCTTTTAAAGAAAATAACTTTCTTGCGGTATATAAGTCTGGTTCAGTCTAAAAAGTTCAACCCAACCTAGAAACCAGGCACCTCTGAACAAGAGACTTGGCAGCCCCAGACATATATATTGGGTGACCTTATTATGGAGGTACAACAATATTACTCTAGGCACACCACTCAGAGGGAGACTACCCACCACAGATAAAAGCTTGTGAATAATCACTGCTTGACCACCTCTGATTTTGTATGCAAATGATGAGGCTTGGCACTCCTGTCTAAGCTCCTCTCTCTATTTATGTATATGGAAGTATTTAATACAATTATACTATCTGAGAAATTGAGTATTAAGAGGAATCCAGATCTGTGTCCACTTATTTATATATATTTTTCTTACTGAATGTTTGAAAGCTTTATGAATTTCAAGTGGTTATGAAAATTGCAAGAAAACAAGGGCAAACACAATACTGAGCTCACTGAAGGTTTGTTGGGGATTTTTAGGTTATCTGTGCATTTATTAGAAGGTGTCAATTAAATCTATTAGGTTCTGCATTAAGCCATATAAATAAATCACACAAAAAGAGGGCTTGCCTTACATGCCCGTGAATTTCATTAAATAAATGTATTCAGAAGCCACACAGATAACATTTGCTTTCCTACAGCATAAATTGTGCTTTGTCACTAACAGCGTTATTTTTTTTCTCCTCTTTTAGCATAATTTCCCCACATTTCTTCTCAATATTTTGCTGTTTTTTTCACATCAGGATATTTGCTCTCTAGAGATGCGCTTCTCTCATCTTTTTGGCCATGTGATTTATTACTTAAATGTGTAGGTCGTGCTTAGGTGGTTAAATAATGTAATGTATAAAAACTAAAATGCATAAAAATAATTTGAAATATAATGAGTCTATAGGCCAGGTAGATAGTTTATAATCAATATTTTGCAAGTTATTATTTTTATTTTATGTATTTAATTTTGTGTATTTAATTTTATGCCCTTTATAACTGTTATTTGAGAATGCAGACATGACTTTTTTTTAAGCAGCAGAGAAATATTTAGGAACCATATTTAAAAGTTCCATAGTAGAGGGGCCACCGGTGTTTGGATTTTGATGTTTGCATATAAAAGTTAGAGCCTATTTGAATAACTGTTCTGAAGCCAACAGTCATTTTTAATTTGATATACAACTCATGTGTATAACAAGCAAATATCTCCTGCTTCACATCTAGCTGCTGATGAGTCATTTTTATTTTATTGTTGGCCCTCGTTTGCGGCTATAACAGATACAATTCCACTGGGAAGGTTTTCCACAAGATGAGTGTGTCAGTGAGAATTAGTGCTCATTCAGCCAAAATAGCGTTAGTCAGGTCAGGCACTGATGTTGGACAAGAATGTCTGGCTTAGTGAGGTCAGGCACTGATGTTGGACAAGAAGGTCTGGCTTAGTGAGGTCAGACACTGATGTTGGACAAGAAGGTCTGGCTTAGTGAGGCCAGGCACTGATGTTGGACAAGAAGGTCTGGCTTAGTGAGGTCAGGCACTGATGTTGGACAAGAAGGTCTGGCTTAGTGAGGTCAGGCACGGATGTTGGCACTGATGTTGGACAAGAAGGTCTGGCTTAGTGAGGTCAGGCACTGATGTTGGACAAGAAGGTCTGGCTTACAGTCTGCATTCCACTTTATGCCGAAGGTCTGGCTTAGTGAGGTCAGGCACTGATGTTGGACAAGAAGGTCTGGCTTAGTGAGGTCAGGCACGGATGTTGGACAAGAAGGTCTGGCTTAGTGAGGTCAGGCACTGATGTTGGACAAGAAGGTCTGGCTTAGTGAGGTCAGGCACTGATGTTGGACAAGAAGGTCTGGCTTAGTGAGGTCAGGCACTGATGTTGGACAAGAAGGTCTGGCTTAGTGAGGTCAGGCACTGATTTTGGACAAGAAGGTCTGGCTTAGTGAGGTCAGGCACTGATGTTGGACAAGAAGGTCTGGCTTAGTGAGGTCAGGCACTGATGTTGGACAAGAAGGTCTGGCTTAGTGAGGTCAGACACTGATGTTGGACAAGAAGGTCTGGCTTAGTGAGGCCAGGCACTGATGTTGGACAAGAAGGTCTGGCTTAGTGAGGTCAGGCACTGATGTTGGACAAGAAGGTCTGGCTTAGTGAGGTCAGGCACGGATGTTGGCACTGATGTTGGACAAGAAGGTCTGGCTTAGTGAGGTCAGGCACTGATGTTGGACAAGAAGGTCTGGCTTACAGTCTGCATTCCACTTTATGCCGAAGGTCTGGCTTAGTGAGGTCAGGCACTGATGTTGGACAAGAAGGTCTGGCTTAGTGAGGTCAGGCACGGATGTTGGACAAGAAGGTCTGGCTTAGTGAGGTCAGGCACTGATGTTGGACAAGAAGGTCTGGCTTAGTGAGGTCAGGCACTGATGTTGGACAAGAAGGTCTGGCTTAGTGAGGTCAGGCACTGATGTTGGACAAGAAGGTCTGGCTTAGTGAGGTCAGGCACTGATTTTGGACAAGAAGGTCTGGCTTAGTGAGGTCAGGCACTGATGTTGGACAAGAAGGTCTGGCTTAGTGAGGTCAGGCACTGATGTTGGACAAGAAGGTCTGGCTTAGTGAGGTCAGGCACTGATGTTGGACAAGAAGGTCTGGCTTAGTGAGGTTAGGCACGGATGTTGGACAAGAAGGTCTGGCTTAGTGAGGTCAGGCACTGATGTTGGACAAGAAGGTCTGGCTTAGTGAGGTCAAGCACTGATGTTGGACAAGAAGGTCTGGCTTAGTGAGGTCAGGCACTGATGTTGGACAAGAATATCTGGCTTAGTGAGGTCAGGCACTGATGTTGGACAGGAAGGTCTGGCTTAGTGAGGTGAGGCACTGATGTTGGACAAAAAGATCTGACTTAGTGAGATCAGGAACTGATGTTGGACAAGAACGTCTGGCTTAGTGAGGTCAGGCACTGATGTTGGACAAGAAGGTCTGGCTTAGTGAGGTCAGGTACTGATGTTGGACAAGAAGGTCTGGCTTAGTGACATCAGGCACTGATGTTGGACAAGAAGGTCTGGCTTAGTGAGGTCAGGCACTGATGTTGGACAAGAAGGTCTGGCTTACAGTCTGCATTCCACTTTATGCCAAAGGTGTTCAATAGGGTTAAGGCCAGAGCTCTGTGCAGGCCAATCGAGTTACTCCACACCAAACGCATCAAACCATGTCAAACCTCACTTTTTGCACAGGGGCACAGTCGTGCTGAATCAGGAAAGGGCCGTCCCCAAACTGTTGCCTCAAAGTTGAAAGCACCCAATTGTCTAAAATGTATTTGTATACCATATCATTTTATACTATATCATTAATATGAGCCTTTACTGGAATTATCTGCCTAGCCCAAACCCCAGGCCATTATCCCTCTTCCATTGAACATTACAGTAGGCACTATGCATCCTGTCATCCTCAGATTCTTCTATCAGACTGCAAGGTAAAGCTTCATTTATTACTCCAGAAAACAAGTTTCCACTGCTGCAGTCCAGTAGTGGCGTTCATTACACCACTTCAGCCAACACTTGGCATTGCACATATTTATGTGAGGCTTGTGTACAGCTGCTCAGCCTGGGAAACCCATTTCATGAATCTCCCAACACACAATTCTTGTGCTGATGTTGTGTCCAGAGGCAGTTTGGAACTTAGTATTGAGTGATGCAATAGATGATAGGCGATTTTAGGCTCTATGCACTTCAGCACTCTGCAACACCGCTCTGTTAGTTTATGTGGTGTATGACTTTTGCTCTTAGATGCTTATACTTCACATTAATACAACTTAGTTGACTGCGGCAGATCTAGTAGGACAGAAATTTCAAAAACTGACTTCTGGCAAAGGTGGCATCCTATGACAGTGTCACATTTAAAGTTACTTGACTCTTCAGTATGACCAATTTTATTACCAAAGTTTTTCTATGGAGATTTTATGGTTTTGTGCTAGATTCTATGCACCTGTTAGCAATGGATGTGGCTTAAACACACAAACGTAATAGTTAGTAGAGAGATAGAGATGGTTTTCGATTTGTGTTGAACTGGTCCATTATTATTCATTAATCCATACATTTAAACTTTTTTGTTGTGCAAAGACAGATTCGTATTTTAATATCTGTCTAAAATAACATAAAAACTATATTTTAAAGGAACATCACAGTCATTTTTTATTAATGCACCAGAAAGAAATCAGTGCATTAAAGATCGACATGAGAATTAAATGCTTTTAAAAACATTACAATGTTGCTAACTTAGTTCCTTTGCTGGCCAATACGGGACAGATACAATGAGCTTCTGCACATATATTTTTAGGGGAGTGGAACACTGCCATTCTCAGAGTTAAATTACAGTAAAAGGTGGCAAAATCATGAAGCTGCAAAGTAAATGCTTCAAATTAGTCAAAATTAAGCATTTTTGAGTTGATTCCAATCCTTCCAATCCGGTTTATCGGCTGTTTTTCAGCTCCCAATACAAGTTTTTCAAGTTCTGAGTGATCCCAATCCAAGCAATATGCCATTCCCAAGTTGAGATCCAAGCAGACAACTGGAAAATCAGCCATACAATGCATGGACAGCAGGGGTCAAGTCAGACGGGAACGCATGGGAACGGAGTTCCTGCACTATTTTTCTGGACAAAAAAAACAAACACTTCAATAAACACTGCTGCTGTTGGTGGGAGGAGCTAAATCACAGTCTGGTTAGAGGGTTAGTGAGATTCTCTAGTAATGGGCAGTAACACTTCCTACAATACACTAAAAGTAAGACTGTCAGCGGTCCTGCCGTGTTATCACCCCTGTTATGAATATTATCTTTATTATATTTTATTACACATGGTGCTTACATTTATGTGTGGCTTGCTCTGGGGTTATTTAGCTCCCCTCAGCAGAAATAGAACTATTGCACTTTAAGTGGGTGAGACTCTGTGACAGAGGAGTCATCTCAGGCCCAAAGGCAACCATTCAACGCTTCATTGGATTTAATTTGCTTTCATTAACCAAAGTCTATAGATTATATACATATAAATACAGTGTGTATATATATATATATATATATATATATATATATATATATATATATATATATAAAACAATATTAATTTTGAGGGAGGATGGAAGTCTTGGGGAGTTCCCACACTTTTTTGTAAGACTTGACCCTTGATGGACAGCATTGGCTGTGGTGATCACAATCCCCAATACTTGGATTTTTTTCAAAAGGTGTTGAGTGCAAAACTGACCTTTTCAGTATGTTTACAAGTATTCCAAGGCAATTTATATATACAATTGATATAATTAAGCAAAAACTGTAAAAATGTATACTTTAGGCAACTTAATAAACATGAGTGCTTATTTTGAAGGATACACATTAGCTACATCACCCTGGCAGTTGGAGCGAGTTGGTGAGAGTGCATCTTCTTTGGGAAGTATATAGATAGATAGATGATAGATAGATATATAGATAGATAGATAGATAGATAGATATTTGGTCTAGATTCATTAAATATATATTTAGCACTTGTGTATAGTCCCTCTGTAGTGGGTGGGACAGATAGTTACATATGTATATGTGTCTAATAGAGATCTGCAGGGAATGCAAGAAAGCCAAAATGGCGTTTAGCAATTGGGCTCCTAAGATGTTTCTATTTCGTACTCACATTTTCCTTGATTGTACGTAAAAGTTATCTCATATTTTTTTTATTGTATTTTGGAAACCTAGACTCTTGTGTTGCTATCTTCTTAAAGCAAAATATACTTGGCAAAGACAAACTTCATTCTATACAGTGAGATTTAGAACTTTTGTTGTTATTTTCACTTGTCAACTTGTCACTTAGCGGTTTCACAATTTACAAAATGAGCACTCTTAAAATCACATTAGAGAAGATAAAATAAGTTGTGGCAACTTTCTTTTTATGTAAACCAATTTCCCAAAAAAATCTTCCTGATTTCACATTAAAATCCTTTGAAAATGTAAAACTAAATTGCCTTAAAGAATTAAAAAATACTTTTAAGATATTAAAAGTTATACAAATTTAATTGAGCAAACTTGCCTAGTATACCCATCATGCCCATAGACAACATTCTATCCAACTGCAGAATGCAAACATGGTCTCCATTAACTCCATTAGCCACCTGGGAGATATCAGTTTTAGTTATGTGTGGCTTGGAATGCTTGTGATCACTTTGTTAATAAAAATTTAAAAATGTCCATTCATGTTTTTACAATATTAGAAAAAGATTGGAAAGAATTGAATCAATTGACCACTTTATGGAATAAAAAAAATCAGTTTAACATCCCTTTAAAGCGGTTTATTTTGATTTAGAAGCTTAAATAAAGTACAGTTGTTCCATAAGGTCTGATTGCTTACTTACTTTGGCACCTCAGATTTTTCGGAACTACATTTCCCATGATACTCAGCCAGCCTAAATAGTGTCTGGGCAACATGGGGAATGTAGTTCTAACACATTTGGGGTGAAACCCCTGCCCTACATCTTTATTGGTGAGCATTGACATGCCTCAAAAGTGTAAATACATTTTCTTTCCTCAATACAGTAACAGTACAGCAAATTAACTAAAGATTAATTTTTAAGCATTTATACAAAGAGTGAATACAAATCTTCTAATGTTATGAATACCAACAAATATTAATATTAATACTACTAATACTACTACTACTAATAATAATAATAATAAAAACACAATCCAAATTATAATCATTTGTAAAGATATATAATGTCTTGTTTATTGTTAATTCTGTGGGTTTTGTTTTTTGTTTTTGATAAATAAAATATGTGTGTGTTAATATCAATTACCTATTTTTTCACTTTTATTTTTTAGATTTTTTATTACTCTAATAATATTGCACAGACTGTTTTGTATATTTATGTTATTTGAAGCATCCTACAAGAAGGACCAAGCTCTAGTACAAATTCTATATTTCTGTGTGTATCACACATTTAATATGCAATGCAGGTCCCCTGTAAATAAGTAATAGTCACTTGGCTGAAAAATAGCTGGGGACTATTTTCCACAAGAACAGGTGTAACTAAAAACTCTAGTGTTGTCATTTCCATCTGTATTCTTCTTTACCCGGATTGTAAGCAGAATATGCATTCCTAAGGCGTTATATTTCAGCTATACACATTGCATATCCCTAACTCAGTAAGGGCTGATGCTGTATCTGGTAGTTCCAACCCCTTCAAAACAACTTAACATAACTACTTAACTTATAAATAAAGACACGACACAGATAGCTGGGATTTAAAGACCATAACGATGGTCACATTTATTAACTTGACTTCAACGGAAGTCATTCAAATATTTAACTTGTGGCGGCATTCGAGGCCTAGTAAACTATTAGCTCCATATGACAAGAGGTCGCAGCCAGATGTCGTGGAATAGCAAATGCCAAGGGTGGGCACAAATGTGGCCCCACCCCATTCCGTCTAGTAGGCGCGGACGTCCTAAAGGATCTTCAGCCAGCAGACCCGCGGGGCGGGGCCCCCCAGGTCACGACCTGAGGACATCACCCCCGCCCATTAGCCCGACTGTCACCTCTACAGACTCCGCCCTCAATTGTTGATGGCTACGACCTCCCGCCATTAGGAGATACGTGGATGTTATGATGCGCTTCAGCCTCTAAGGCACTGGTATGGCCAAGCCCTGCAGCAAGGCTCGCCCAGGAAGCAAATAAATTACGGCTAAGGTCTTACCAAGACTAGGTCAACTAACCCCATCCCTGCCTTTCGCATCTAAAGGACCAGCAACCCGTCCGGGAAGCCATCTGCCTGAATGACGCCTAAAAACTGTTGCAATAGCAATTACTTAATTAACCATTCAACAATAGGGTTGGGAGGGAGGGAAACTTTCTCCTTGCAAAATCCCAGGTGGAAGAGGCCAGATTGTTCCAGAACTTCGTTTATATTAGGTGAGCCTAAGACCTCCCCTCACTTTGCAACATTGTTGCTGCTACACTACACTGGGATTTTCCACTAGCCTGTCAGCTCATCCCTTAACTCCATTACAGGAGACTCTGCTACCTTTCATTCCCCTAAGGGCTGATGCTGTATCTGGTAGTTCCAACCCCTTCAAAACAACTTAACATAACTACTTAACTTATAAATAAAGACACGACACAGATAGCTGGGATTTAAAGACCATAACGATGGTCACATTTATTAACTTGACTTCAACGGAAGTCATTCAAATATTTAACTTGTGGCGGCATTCGAGGCCTAGTAAACTATTAGCTCCATATGACAAGAGGTCGCAGCCAGATGTCGTGGAATAGCAAATGCCAAGGGTGGGCACAAATGTGGCCCCACCCCATTCCGTCTAGTAGGCGCGGACGTCCTAAAGGATCTTCAGCCAGCAGACCCGCGGGGCGGGGCCCCCCAGGTCACGACCTGAGGACATCACCCCCGCCCATTAGCCCGACTGTCACCTCTACAGACTCCGCCCTCAATTGTTGATGGCTACGACCTCCCGCCACAAGAGACAGGCACTCCCACATAAACCGGGCTCTTGCCGCCACCCGCTAAATATTACTAACCAGAGCCGTTTTGAGGTCCACCAGGAAGATCGCCAGCCCTTCGTCGGACAGGTGCACCCCGTCCGGGCGATACAGCCCTTTTTTGTCCGCTGAGATCAGTTCATGGCGGACCACAAAACCCCCTACCTCTATTACTGCTCTACCCAGCTCCCTGTTAACTTTTTTCCTAACCCTATATGCTATCCTCGGTGTGGGGAAATATCTCCAACGCAGCCGGGGGATTATGTTGGACCAGGCCAGCCTAACCCCCGGAAACGTGGTACAGATCCACTTGACATCCGACCTCATCGCATTGATGAGATCTAGAGCAGGTGCACTCCCTATATCATTTCCCCCCATGTGAAGGAGGATGATGTGGGGCTGTCCCCATCGATGTCTGGCATTCTGGAGGAGGGCAGGCAAACCATCCCACTGTAAGCCTCTACGGCCCAACCACCGTATTGATGCCTGAGACGTCGGAATCCCCAACTGCTGCCCCTCAGGAAGAGAATGGGCCTTCAGTGCCGCCCAGTGCACGTAGGAGTGCCCTATTATCCAGATACGAGAAGGACCTGTAGCCACACCTGAAAAACGGATTACATAGTCAATCACCTTAGACTAAAACTAAACAACACAACCAAACAAATGTAAAACGCCAGTTTCCTTCCTCCTACACCGAATACCCCCTAGGCTTCAGCTGGAGGGCGCACGTAAGACTTGTAACATTGGGACCTCCATCGGCCCAACTTCTGTATGCGATCTCCTTTCCAACCTAGCGCTGCCGCGCTGGTGGCAGCCCCTATTCGGAAGGAATGGGGGGTGATTCTACACTTCCCCAAACCTGCTGCAAGCGCTACCTTTCTGAGCACCGCTGCGAACTGGTACCGGGAGAGATTCGAACCGTCGGAATGCACTAAGAACTGGGCGGGGGCCCGTGGTCGCTGCGCCATGTAGGCCCTTGTACTCACAACCGGGCAGACGCCTGATGCCGAGGGAGTCAGAGTGATCCACACCCCTTTCCCCTCCTGGTCAGTCTTCGAGTGCGGGATAAACAATAACAAATTATCGCCCGCCAGTTTGACATGAGCCAACTGCATACCCGTGTTAATTGCATCCTTTGAGGTTGCGACCAGCTCGCCCGGCCTGAGGGCCGCAAAGAACGCCAAGGAGAATACGCACTGAAACAGTTCTCTTTCGCCGGGTTCGACGCAAATGCCCTCGATTGCGTCCACCAGCCTGGCTAGCCTACAAAATGTGACAGGTTCGCGCGCATCTTTCGCTCTACCCTCGAGCCTTCCCCAGCCCTTAATCACTTGCTTCACCAGGAAACCTTTCGTGATATTGGGCCACTCTAGCATATTGCAAAAGAAGGAGATTGCAGCTATTCTATTGGATATAGCGCCCTTCGAAGTCCCTTGCCCATGTTTCTCTGCCAGCCACTCCAAGAACAGATCCCTCGAGACCCTTTCCGGCGCTGCGCCTTGTGCGTAACAGTAACTTACCCACTCGCCCCAGTGCTGTGAATAAGCTCTCCACGTGTTCTGCGCCAGGGATGCCCTCACTAGGTGCCTTATGGACCTCCCTGCCCCGCCAACTGCCAGATAGAGTGGGGACAAGGTAAGCCAACTGCTGCTGCGTTAGGGGCCAGTCTGCGAAACTGTTCCCATTGAAACCTCGAGAGTGCGTCCGCCAGGGTGTTGTTGACCCCGGGAACGTGCCTCGCGGAAAACTGAATATTGTATTGCAAGCACCTCAGCACTAGCTGTCGCAAGTACCTAACAACTACCGGTGACGACGCGGACAACCTATTTATGGCGAAAACAACGCTAGCGTTGTCCGTCCAAAACACTATGTAGCGATCCTTTAACGCCGACCCCCAGAGCTCCATAGCCACAACTATGGGAAAGAGCTCCAGAAGTGTCAAGTTCCTTGTCAGTCCTGCTCGGACCCATGCCAAGGGCCATGGCTCAGCGCTCCATTGCCCATCCAAATAGGCGCCATAACCTGCTGCTCCAGCTGCATCCGTCAGCAGGTGCACTGTCTGACTGGAAACCCTAGGAGCGCGCCACAGCAGAGTTCCATTGAAGCCTTGCAGGAAGAGTTCCCATACCTTCAGATCTTCCCGCATGTCTTCCGAAACCGACACTTTACGTGTGCCGTGCGGATTGGAAAGTAAAGCCTCCATCCTCCTGTTAAACACGCGACCCATGGGTATAATTTTGCACGCAAAATTGAGTAAGCCTAGCACGGACTGAAGCTCCCTCAGGGGCATGCTCTTCGCTGCCCTGGCTTTGCGCACCGCCGCGAGAATTGCTTCCACCTTATCGGCTGGGAGACGACATAGCCTTGCAGCAGTGTCAATTTCGATCCCCAAGTACGTGAGTCTTGTACAGGGGCCCTGTGTTTTTTCCTCAGCCAGTGGCACTCCAAATTTCGACATTAGCCTACGCATTACTGCGATCAGTCGATCGCATTCGCGAGTGTCCGCGGTGCCAACCAGCAGGAAGTCGTCCAGATAATGAGCGACTATTCCCCCGCCGGCCTCCGTGATGATGGCCCAGTGCAAGAATGAGCTAAACTCTTCAAAATAAGCACACGATAGCGAGCAACCCATGGGCAAACATTTGTCTACAAAATAATTCCCCTCGAATTTACACCCCATCAGTCTGAAAGACGCTGGGTGTATGGGGAGTAACCGAAAGGCAGATTCGATGTCCATTTTGGCTAGCAGCGCGCCCGGACCCGCCGCCAACACTAATTCCAACGCCTGGTCAAACGATTGGTAAGACACCGAGCTTATCATTGGGTCTATTGCGTCATTGACAGAACCCCCTTTCGGGTAGGACAAATGCTGAATCAGGCGGAACTTCCCTGGTTCCTTTTTGGGAACCACCCCCAAAGGGGAAATAACTAGGTCAGGGATGGGAGGTTGGTCAAATGGACCAGCAAATCTTCCCAGAGCAATTTCTTTGCTCAGTTTCGCCCTAACTTCACCCGGCATTTCGTAAGCCGACTTCAGATTCTTGTGCGACGAGGACCCCATTACCAACCCCAATGTTGGTATCTTGAAACCTTCGCCAATCCCCGCTAGTAGGTTGGCAGCCGACACCCTGTCTGGGTAGGCCGCCAGCCAAGGTCTAATGGCGTCCAGCTTCAGGGGTGTTGGAGCCCTTTTGTCCAGCCCCCCCCGATTTTGCCCCACGGAAAGCTCCTCCGTCCCTCCGCTTCGGGCATTCAACACCTGGGTGTTGACCGCTGCAGTACATGCAAGCGTGCCGAAAGGAACAGGAAGCTCCTTTGTCACACTGCTTCTCATTGTATTTCCAGCACTCCCTGCCTCTCCGCTTGATGGGGCCCGTTGGCCTCTGGGGCCCTGACCGCAGCAAGGGAGCTCCTGCCCCCCCCTTTTCCGGTATGAGCAGGGACCACAGGTCCAAGTCTTTTACCCCAAAGTTCAAGACCGGGTTATCGACCATCTTCCGCCTAAATTCGCTATCATAAGCACGCCACATGCCTTCCCCATATCTATTATAGATACATTCAATGATTTCCGCGTACTTAATTACATCGACCGCGGCCTCCGGCCTCTGTTCGATGTAGCAGGAGGAGAATACCCTAAAGCACTTCCTCCACTCCTCAAATGTATCTGGGCGCTGGATCTTCTTTGGCCCAGTCCCATCCTCACTACGCTCTTTATCTCGCTGCGCCTCCAGGGACAGCTCGAACATATTGACGTATTTATGATCACGGATTTTTTGTACCGTCTTGGGCTTGAGATGTGCATGGAGGCAGTGGATCTTGCAGGGATAAGAGTCTCCCTGCAATGCCACCCTCCTGGTACTGACTGACATGTCCTGCAGCTGCGCAACGCTCTCGCTTCCCTGGCCACTGCCCTTGGATATTGTCGCCGTGCTTTGCCCCGCTAACGGCGCAGCCTGCTCCATGTTACCTAAACCTCTAGCCTGATTACGCTCAGCCACCAATAGCCTTAACATTTTGAACATGCGACGCTGCCCCTTACTGTTAAGCCCTAATTTCTTCCCACCATCTGAGTCTGAATCAGTGCTATAGTCGGTGTCAGTAATGCGTGACAAATTAAATACATTTCTCTCACCAACTGCCGATGTTGACGGGGTAGATGTTCCTGGTGCAGCTGCCACTGATCCGCCTGCTGGCTGTACAGATAGTCCTACTCCCGTTGTACCCGGGCCCTCTGTCCTCTGCGGTGTAGGCACCATGTCCTGTGGGGGAGAAACAAACGAGAGGGGAGTATCCAGGCCAGCCGTGTGTCCCCCTTGACTGCCGCCCCCAATCGGGGTAGAAGTACTGCCCCCGGCCCTGTCTGGGACCCCTCTAGCCCTCTCGTCATTCATATCACCACTCCATTCATTCGCTGGCCCTGCCACATAGGGGGATTCTCTGACCACACGCTCCCTGACTGAATGAACGTTCTGAGCACCTGCCGCAACAAGCCCTTTGCCCCCTTGGACCCCTGCAGTTATTGTGCCTAGCGACTCGCCCTGTGCCCCATCAGTGGGCGCATTCACCCTTGTTTGGGGTACATAGTTGCTGCTGGCACCCCCCCTGTGATACCACTGGCGCTCCAGCAATGCGCTTCTAGCTCTCCCATAAGCCTGCTTGCTAACACTGGAACCCCTGAGCCTCCCTCTCTGCGCGCCGCGGCCTCTCTGTAAGGGACTTGCTCTGTTTGCATTGCTAGCTATTGCAGAGTGTCGCGCAGCGGAGCAGGCCCGCCCGGATACTCCCCCCTCACCTGTGGAGAGTACCCGGCTAGGCCTCTTGCGCGCTCGCTGGATGTGCCGCTCTGATCCAGGTTCCGGCCGTGTGACTACCGCGGCGCCGGAAGTGACGTCACGCGTGTCACCTGACCGGCCGGAAATGGACGCGGCGGACGCAAGGCCGCAACCGGAGCCTGCACTGGTAGTTGCAGGCTCCGACTGAGCCACCAATGATAGCGGCGGTCCGGTGAGTGGGCGAGGACCCGCAGGCCCCGCTCCAGTAACCGACTGAGCCACCAATGAGGCATCCGTGCCGGGCCCTAGGGACCCGGCCGGATGATTTACCATACTGGGCCCTGCCTGATGAGGGTCCCCAGGCCCCCGGCCCAATTGAGGGGGATAATGAGGGGCGGTAGGCCCCGGTTCCACCCGGCTTGCCACCGGAGGCAGAACGGCGGCCGTGAGGGCCTTAAACATGCCCACTATGGCCGCCGCCGCCTCCGGCGACATTCCGGAGGCCGTAAGGGCCCCCAGGCCTGCCTCCAAAGCCGTGTCTAGGCCGGATGGGCCAGCGCTCACTGCACCCGCCTGTCCCGCAACCATCACAGTACCGGGCCCGGCGGGTGCAAGTTCAGGGGCTGGGGGGTTAGTGACCACAACATTAGGAGTTAAAGCAGATGATACTGGCCTTGTTTTCTCCGGAGTTGGTGGCACCACATCCTCATCCTCCTCTTCAATTACAGGTGCACTCCTCAAGGATCTCCCAGGGGACTCCCTGAAGCGAATGGGCACCGCAGCACTTCTCTTAGATCTAGACATTTTCGCTTGAAGAATGGCAAAACTTTCTCCTTGCAAAATCCCAGGTGGAAGAGGCCAGATTGTTCCAGAACTTCGTTTATATTAGGTGAGCCTAAGACCTCCCCTCACTTTGCAACATTGTTGCTGCTACACTACACTGGGATTTTCCACTAGCCTGTCAGCTCATCCCTTAACTCCATTACAGGAGACTCTGCTACCTTTCATTCCCCTTATCTGTTTGGTATATACAGACTTATGGTTTGCACTGAAAATATAATGCAGTTCTGGATTCTTTCTTCTGCAATATTAACACAGTACAAAGTCTCTTAAAAATGAGAGTTGTTGACACTTTGATGACTCCATGATACAATCTCTAGTTGCTGCAGAATTTCATACTTGTTGCAGTTTAAAATGTAGTATTGCATTGTACAGCCAGATCACATTATTGTATTAATGCATCATTTTCCTGTCTTACCTATATGTAGAATGCATGTTCTTGTCGGCAAGAGCAACAGAGTCCAGTGTCTCAATTTTTAACATCTGTGTTTTTAGATTCACTAGTAATATAATCACTTCCACTTACTAGACCAAAAATATACCCTGTATAGATATAATGACAGTTTTTTTTAATAATAACAGAAATAAGTATATTGTGTCCTTCTTTAGTAAAATTAATTTTCAACATATACCATAAAATACATTCAGCCTGTATACCATAAATAATTACTTGTGTCAAAATCTGCTTAAACCAATGTTCAAATTGACATTCCTTAATATATAAGCAATTTTTGATGTTTTTCCTGAATATATTGTTATGGTATGTAATGAATATTTTATAGAGAATGACACAATATACTTGTTCAGTTTTTATTGAAGCTGCCATTATTTTACAAGGTAACCTTTATCTTTCTTTCTTTCTTTATTTCACTCTATGGCCCCTATTTAAGAAAGTCTGGCGGACCTGATCTGACAGTGCAGATCAGGTCCGCCAGACCTCGCTGAATACGGTGAGCAATACGCTCGCCATATTCAGCATTGCACCAGCAGCTCACAAGAGCTGCTGGTTCAACACCGCCCCCTGCAGACTCGTGGCCAATGGGCCGCCAGCAGGGGGTGTCAATCAACCCGATCAGTGTCAATCAACGTCAATCAACGCCGCCCGTGTCTGTCCGCCTGTTCAGAGCAGGCGGACAGGTTATGGAGCAGCGGTCTTTGTGACCCCTGCTTCATAACTGCTGTTTCTGGTGAGCCTGCAGGCTTGCCAGAAACACAGGGTAGGCCCCTATTTCTCTCTATATTACTCTTTCTTTCTTTCTTTCTTTATTTATTTAACTTTTACTCTATTTCTTTCTCTCTTTCATGCTCTCTTTCTCTCTATATTACTCTTTCTTTCTTTCTTTCTCTCTCTCTCTCTCTCTCTCTCTCTCTCTCTCTCTCTCTCTCTCTCTCTCTCTCTCTCTCTCTCTCTCTCTTTGTTTCTTTCTTTCTTTCTTTTTTCTTTCTTTCCCCCTCTCTCTTTTTTTCTTTTTTTTTTCCTTCCATTTCCTTTCTTTTTCTTTCTTCCTTGACTGGTTGGTCCTAAATCATATTTTTTTTTTTACACATCTTCCCCCAACAAGTATAAATATGATCCCTATAAACTCAGCATTATTAAGTGTGATGGCATAGAATCTAACTATATCAGTGAATTTTTTTTTTTTCTAACAAGGCCTTAACTCAGCGGAATGGAAGGGATAGTAACAATCCTGACAGAATCTAATAGAATATAACAAGAGCTGTCAAAATGTAAAATTGTGGTTTGTGACACATTCTTGTGCTGAAACCTTCTGTTCTGGAAAAAAGATTGAAAACCGCCTACATTGTCTGTAATTTGCAGAGCAATTTAATGCACTTCACTGCACTTTTTTTTTAAGTCTTAAATTAATTGTGAAAAATATTTCTTATTATCAATAATACCAAGATAAAAGCTGAAAGTGTTTGAAGTTTCCAATTAAAGAAACATAGTACCTCAAAATTTCCTTAGCTCAACAAAGTGCTCTGTGAGCAGTTATTCTTCAGCTACTGTCATCTGCATGGTAAAAAGAAAAACAAAACAAACAGCCAATCAGCATCATCACTTATGAGCTCACACTGTGCTTTACTGTAATCTCACAGGATTTCACAATAATATCATGAGATTTCATAGTAAAAAATCTGCAATGCTGGATATGTTAAATTATTTAATAAACACTAGAATTTCAGCCTATGAAAGCAAGCAGTAGGGAGGTATCCCAGAGGTGGAGTGGCAACAAATATGTTTTAATTGTCACATTTGGAACTAGTGCCAACAGGTTCACCACCACTGCCCTATAGCATACCTCACCTAGAAAGTGTGTAACAGGTGGATACTGAAAGGCCAATGGCAGAACACAGTTTCACTCTGGAAACCAGGACATTTGACATGTTGCTGCCCTCTCTGGCAATCAAGGAGTTAAGATGAAGGGCAGTCACAAACTACAGCACTAAGCTAATAATAGAGATAGAGTATGGTACTGTGAATATAATTTATATCCTGTAGGCCACATTTACTTGAATTTAAAGGGGTCTTCTATGGAACGTCAAACATAACTGCAACTAGAGGGTCTTTAACCCTTTAAGGACACAGCTTTCAGTTTGCTCAATTGTTTTATGATGGAAAAATTCCGTCATATGTCCTTAAGAGGTTAAATAGATCATATGTTATTGGATCATATGTAATTGAATATAAAATTCCACTCTTTCATAAATAATATTAACGTAACACAGAAAATAAATCCTACCAACAGAAGGAACAAATTCTCCAAAAATAAAGTAATAGAGTTCTGAACCATTCCATGTTTAGTGGGATTATTATGAATTTGTAATATTGCCCTCTATAATGTGAAAATCCTGGATCCACTATGTAGGAGGAACCCATTTTTTTCTTTTTTTCTTCATATTGTGTTCAATGCGCACTGCAGTTTATGTTGTTATTCAATATAAACTGATTGGCTGTATTGTTTTCAACTTTCTTTAAAGGGATAGAAAGGCAAAAATGAAATGTGTATAGCTGCATAAATAGAAGCATTTTTTTTTCCATTAACTGTTTGCACATATTCTTTGAGGTCCCGTGCACCATTATTTAAATACTAGAAGCAATCTTCTAACTTCGTCTTTCGCGCTTGCCGGGTAAGCACAAGAGCAAAAACAGTTTACTTTCAGGCTCGTAATACGAGCGCAACCCAACAAGCGCAAAAATCTTCATTCTAGCGCAATTAACGCTCAAGCGGAAGCGTTCATTTGCGCTTCACTAGTAACCTGGTCCTATATGTTTAATATGCAGGAAACATATATTTTATTGTTTTGTTTTATTAAGATATTTTATTAAATGTACTGGAAGCTATGCAATAAAACCAGAAACATCATGTCAATGCCTCTTTTTAATCCATTGAATCTGTAATAAAACTTAATAAAAATAAAATAATAAAAACAAATGCATCTAGTTTTTACAAGAAATAGCCCTCAGTGTGATTAACCAAGGACTTGTTAGAATACAATTTTATCGCAAAGGGCAGAGCTATACTAGCAGACAACCTTAAATAAACATGGGTCAAGATACAAATGAATCAATGCAGACATTTCCAGGGATTTTACCTCTCCCGTGCGCTGAAATGTTTTCTGAAAATCCAGTGCCAAGAAAGGAGATAGCATTGATTTTCCATATCTACGTTTGATATTTTGCTCTGAGCAGACACAGCCACTTCTAGGTAATATCAGTGTGGACCTAGTATTCCAGCAGAGCAATCAATCAAGGTTTAGTCCCCTCCATTCTTGTTTAAAGAAAACTACGTAACTGGATTAAGATTATTCATGTACAAAGGGATTTGTTCAATGTCAGAACAGCATATAAATCACTATTTACTGAGAGATGATAACAGCTTTGTGATAACTAACCAATCAGGAATCAATATGGAAGTAGCTCAAATATAATTTTAAATTAATAATAAAGGAAATTAAATTTTGTTGGATTTACTAGAGTAGCTGAGAATACATTAAGGTTTTGATGATCATTGCATAAAATAAAGAACAATCTATTTTAGGCAGGCTAGCGGGTCTCAGATTAAATTAATTGTGTAGTACAGGCCGAAAATATAACGGGATTGCTAGATGTGTATTTAATAAGTGCACTTCCTGTTCTGCTTAATGTGTGTTAATATTGCACAAATCAATCTATCATCTATCTATCTATCTATCTATCTATCTATCTATCTATCTATCTGCCTGTCTGTTTGTCTCTGTCTGTCTATCTATATATCTATCTATCTATCTATCTATCTATCTATCTATTTTCTATCTATTTATCTATATATCATCTATCTATCTATCAATCATCCTATCTATCTATCTATCTATCTATCTATCTATCTATCTATCTATCTAACTATCTATCTATCTATCTATCTATCTATCTATCATCTATCATCTATCTATAGGGTTGCCAGCTGTGCTTCATAAAAATACAGGACAACCTATAGGTGATTGGATATGGGACATAGCTGGCTTCACACAATGGGACCGAATTATCAAGCTCCGACTGGAGCTTGATGCCCCTGTTTCCGCGTGAGCCTTCAGGCTCGCCGGAAACAGCAGTTATAAAGCAGCGGTCTAAAGACTGCTGCTCCATAACTGGTCTGCTGCCTCTGAGACTGTGGTCTTCAATCTGCCCGATCTATATGATCGGACTGATTGACACCCCCTGCTAGAGACTGATTGCTTGCGAATCTGCAGGGGGCGGCATTGCACAAGCAGTTTACAAGAACTGCTTGTGTAATGATAAATGCCGACAGCGTATGCTGTCGGCATTTATTGATGTGCGACAGACATGATACGCTTCATCGTATCATGTCCGCTCGCACTTTGTTAAATTGGCCCCAATGTCTCCACAAAAGCTCAACCTTTGCCCCACCCTTGATCCCACCACCATATATTTTTCACAAATAAGCAATCATTTTATCCCCTTGGTTGCCAGTAACACATGTACAGAGCAGTGATGTGACCCCTTGGCTGCTAGAGGTACACACCCAGCAATGATTGAACACCCCCATGGTTGCCTGTAACACATAGAATAGAAAATGCACAGTGTAACTCCTTTTTGAGCCATATTTCTAATGAATAAAGGACTAGAAGGCCCTTTACATTTAGTTGACAGGGGTCTTTAAAAATACTGGACATTTATGTGTCCAGTATTTTTGTACAGATTTTACTGGACAGCCTGCTAAAATACTGGACTGTCCGGTTAAATACTGGACACCTGGCAACCCTTTCTATCTATCTATATGGGAAAAATATAAGGATCAGATTAGATTGGAGGCTACTTGAATACTGAACTTGGGATGCAAGCAAAGGACAAATGCTGGAACTTTTCATAAGCATAGCAATGGATCAGAGTATAGCTTCCTTCCTGCTGCAATCTTTCGTTTACTTACGGCTAGATTACGAGTCTTGTGTTAGGCTTAAAAAGCAGCGTTGGTCGGTCCCAGCGCTGCTTTTTGACGCCCGCTGGTATTACGAGTCTTGCAGGTACAGGTGTACCGCTCACTTTTTTGGCCAGGCTTGGAAATACCGCAAATGCACTTACGTCAATTGCGTATCCTCTTTTTCAATGGGACTTGCATAGTGCCGGTATTACGAGTCTGACAAAAAGTGAGCGGTAGACCCTCTCCTGTCAAGGCTGGTATCGAAATTAAAAGTCAGTAGTTAAGAGTTTTACACTACAGAATTAAGGTAGAAAAAATCCTATTGGCTGATGCAATCAGCCAATAGGATTGAGCTGGCATTCTATTGGCTGATTGGAACAGCCAATAGAATGCCAGCTCAATCCTATTGGCTGATTGCATCAGCCAATATGATTTTTTCTACCTTAATTCTGATTGGCTGATAGAATTCTATCAGCCAATCGGAATTGAAGGGACGCCATCTTGGATGACATCACTTAAAGGAACCGTCATTTAGTAGGAAGACTTCGATAGAAGAGGATGCTCCGCGCCTGATGTCTTGAAGATGGACCCGCTCCGCGCCAGATGGATGAAGATAGAAGATGCCGTCTGGATGAAGACTTCTGCCCGTCTGGAGGACCACTTCGCCCGGCTTGGATGAAGACTTCTCCCAGTAAGGTGATCTTCAAGGGGTTAGTGTTAGGTTTTTTTAAGGGGGTATTGGGTGGGTTTTAGAGTAGGGTTGGTTGTGTGGGTGGTGGGTTTTAATGTTGGGGGGATTTGTACTTTTTTTTACAGGTAAAAGAGCTGATTACTTTGGGGCAATGCCCCGCAAAAGGCCCTATTTGTAATTTAGTAGGGCTTTTTTATTTTTTTTGGGGGGGGGGTTATTTTGTTAGGGGGATTATATTAGGTGTAATTAGTTTAAAAATCTTGTAATTTGTTATTTATTTTCTGTAATTTAGTGGGGGGGTTTGTACTTTAGATAATTTTATTTAATTGTATTTAATTGTATTTAATTTAGAGAATTAATTTAATTACAGTGTAGTGTTAGGTGTAATTGTAACTTAGGTTAGGTTTTATTTTACAGGTAAATTTGTCTTTCTTTTAACTAGGTAGTTATTAAATAGTTAATAACTATTTAATAACTATTCTACCTAGTTAAAATAAATACAAACTTGCCTGTAAAATAAAAATAAACCCTAAGCTAGATACAATGTAACTATTAGTTATATTGTAGCTAGCTTAGGGTTTATTTTATAGGTAAGTATTTAGTTTTAAATAGGAATTATTTAGGTCATAATAGTAATTTTACTTAGATTTATTTAAATTATATTTAAGTTAGGGGGTGTTAGGGTTAGACTTAGATGTAGGGGTTAATAACTTTAATATAGTGACGGCGACATTGGGGGCGGCAGATTAGGGGTTAATAAATATAAGTAGGTGTCAGCGATGTTGGGGGCAGCAGATTAGGGGTTCATAAGTGTAATGTAGGTGTCAGCAATGTTGGGGGCAGCAGATTAGGGGTTCATAAGTGTAATGTAGGTGACAGCGGTGTCCAGAGTGGCAGATTAGGGGTTAATCAATATAATGCAGGTGTCGCGATGTCGGGGGCAGCAGATTAGGGGTTAATAAGTGTAAGATTAGGGTTGTTTAGACTCCGGGTTCATATTAGTGAGTTAGGTGAAATGTATTTTCACCATAGGAATCAATGGGGCTGCGTTAGGAGCTAAACGCTGCTTTTTTGCAGGTGTTAGGCTCTCCCCGTTGATTCCTATGGGGAAATCATGCACGAGCACGTTCAGCCAGTTCACCACTAACGTAAGCAGCGATGGTAATGAGGTGAGATGTGGAGAAAAATTTTGCTCTACGATCACTTTTTGCGGTTAACGCCGGGTTTGTAAAAACCCGTAATACCAGCACTGTCTGTAAGTGAGTGGTGAGCATAAACTGCTCGTTAGCACCGCATAGCCTCTAACTCAAAACTCGTAATCTAGGTGATAGATTTTCTATAGTGAATACTGCAATGCTGAAAGTGTCCTCACAGATGGTGGTTTCAACAGGCAAAACCAGGCTGCTGTTTTAA